>NC_136955.1:2600000-2630000 GCF_032717465.1 Coenobita brevimanus | reverse complement strand
CTTCCCTCTCCCCTCTCTTCCTGCCACCCTTCTTCCCTCTCTTCCTACCATCTACCTCCCTCCCTTCTCTCCTCTCACCCTGCCTACCTCATTCCCTCTTTCTTCCTCACTCCATCTTACCCTGACTTTATCCTTCCCTCCATAATTCCTCCTCCTCCTCCTTTTGTCCCTCCTTTCCTCAAACCCTCCCTTCCTTTGCCTACTACCACTCACCCCTCTTACCCTCCTTCCCTCTGCATCTCCCTGCTTCACTCTCTACCTCCCTGTTCCTCCCTTTTCCTCTCGCTTCCTCCCTCCAACCCTCTTCCTGCCTCCCTTCTTCCCTCCCTCCTACTCTCTTCCTTCCTTCTTCCTTCCTTGCAGTTCTTGTTCTATTCCTGGTTCTCTGCCTCCCTCGCCTCTTTCGCCTCCTCCTCCCAGCCTTGCTTTTAACCTGTTCTTGCCCCCCCCCCTCTCTCTCTCTCTCTCTCTCTCTCTCTCTCTCTCTCTCTCTCTCAGGAATAATGAGTATTTGTAGAAGGAAAGATAGAAAGATAAAATAGGAGAGGAAGAAGACGTCGGGCTGGGAAGCAGGAAAAGAGGAAAAAGAGAGTAAATGAGGAGGGAGAAAGAGAGGAAGAGGGAACTCAGGGAAGGAAGGAAGAGAATGGAGGTCCGAAGAGGGAAGAAAGGACTGATTGAAGGAGGAAAGGAGAGAATGAAGAAGAGAGGAAAAGAAAACAATACGGGAATGAATAGGGATGAAGGATAGAAGGAATGATTGAAAAATGGACAGGCACGATTGGAAGGAGAAGGAGGGAATGGAAGGAAGAATGAGGAAGAGGGAAGGAGCGAAGAAGAGGAGAAAAGGAAAGGAATATGAGACTAAAAAGGAGAGAATGAAGGAAATTGAAGAATGAGGGGGGAAGTGGGAGAATTAGGATGCAGAAGGGAATGAGAGGAAGTGGTAGAAAGTGGAGAGAGAGAGAGAGAGAGAGGGGGGGGGATGATGAGGGAGGGAGAGAAAGAAGGATGGAGGGACATGGGAACAGGGAGGAAAGGGAAAGAGGGAGAGGAAAAGGAGGGATGGAGGGAACTGGAATGGAAAGGAGGAAGGAAGGAAGGAACGGGGA
The DNA here is from genome assembly GCF_032717465.1 of Coenobita brevimanus. NCBI lineage: Eukaryota > Metazoa > Arthropoda > Malacostraca > Decapoda > Coenobitidae > Coenobita > Coenobita brevimanus. Next base: position 2,628,888 of record NC_136955.1, on the reverse strand, counting down.
ATGGATGGGAAAGGAAGGAGGAAAAGTGAGAGAGAGAGAGGGGGGGGATGGACCGAAGGAGGGAACGGGGAAGTGGAAGGGAAAAGAAGAAGGAAGAGTAAGTGAGAGGGGGAGAGGGAGGAGGAAGAGAGAGAGAGAGAGTAAATAAGAGAGGGAGAGGAAAAAGAAGGAAGGAGGGAACGGAGAAATGGGAGGGAGGGGAAGGAGGAAGAAGAGTAAGTGAGAGAGGGAAGGAGTTTCTTCAACTCGATTACGAAGTTGCTTAAGAGGATTCGCTGTTTTCGTACACCGCCTCTTACGTTCACTCCCTCACTACGCAGCGTTTCGTATACCGTTGCGTGGCGCACTTCAACAACCCACTTATTCATTTATATTCAAAAATTGCGGAAAAACTTAAAATTGCTTTGGCTAAAGTTATCAGCAATGGAATGGCGACATTGGAAGGATTTATATAACACAGTATGCAAAATAAATCGCGTAGTAAAATGTGTTTGGGAGTTTTTTTATATTCAGAATTGTGGCCAAACTTGAATTGCTTTTGGTGAAGTTATCAACATTGACTATGCAGGATGGAATGGCGAAGGATTTATATAACTGTAGGGTGTAGTGGACAAAATAAATCGCTTAGTAAAAGGTGTTAGGGAGGTTTTTTATTCAAAATTGTGGCAAAACTTAAAATTGCAGTTGCTAAAGTTGTCAGCAATGGGATGGCGACATTGGAAGGATTTATAACAACACAGTAAGGTGTAAAAAGCAAGATAAATCGCTTAGTAGCAGGTGTTATCGAGCGTTTTAGATTCGAATCGTGGCCGTACTTAAAATTGCTGTAGCTAATTATCATCCGTGACTATGCAGGATGGAATGGCGATAGTAGAAGGATTTATTTAACACAGTAAGGTGTAATAAGCAAAATAAATCGCATAGTAAAAGGTGTTAGGGTGTTCCTGAGGTGATGGCGATAGTGGAAGGATTTATATAACAGTAAGGTGCAATAAGCAAAATAAACCGCTTAGTAAAGGTGTTAGGGAGCTTCCTTGAGCGACGAGACTACTGACCACAGGTTTTAAAGAAGAATTATAATCGGTTTTTATCTGACGGAACTGATCCAGTTTTACAGCTAAGAAATCCATGGTTGCATGGAATTCGACGTTCCTTAGTTATGAGGTAGTAATGAGTCTCCTTGGTTACTAGTCAAATCAGTCCTCCAGTCTGACTACACCTGGCCATCAATTGAGCTGCAGCGGGTTTCATTCGTGAGAGGGTCTCACACACACACACACACACACACACACACACACACACACACACACACACACACACACACACACACACACACACACTCTCTCTCTCTCTCTCTCTCTCTCTCTCTCTCTCTCTCTCTCTCTCTCTCTCTCTCTCTCTCTCAACCAGTACAGTTGGAGACCTTGAGGTAAATTCGATGGTTGAGTGTCGTGTTCTAGGGGATGATTAAGACCTGGAAGACGTGAATGGCATGTCTTAGTGACCCAGATATAGGTGATTAGCATTGATGTAAACCGTCTTCCTCATATCGACTATAGTGTATTCATTATCTATATCTATCTTTCTATTGCCAGACGTCTTAATCCCGTATGGGGTGGCCACAAACAAACCGCCTTCATGTCACCCTGTCCCCCGCCATTTCATTGCCCTGCTCCTAGCTCACACCCCCCACTCTCATATACCTCTCCACTCCATCCCTCCATCTCATCCTTGGCCTCTATTCGTTTTCACTTGGCGTAATTTCCATCCCTTTGCACCATATTTTTCCTGCCTTAGTCCCAGGATAAAACAGTACATCCCTACATCCTTTCCACAGTACTTTAGCATCATATTCTAGTGTTAGTCTGTTGTTCTACCTGAGCATTATAGATGGAGAGATGGCAGGTTTATGCTAGGTAAGAATGAATTGATGTTGGTGAAAAGCATGAGGTGGAGAAAGTGGATATGCATTATAAATAGGTTGCTGGGAGCGTAAGTAGGTATGTAGGAGGATTGGTAGGTAGGTAAGCAGGAAGGAGAGTAGATAGGTAGGAGTGTTGGTAGGTAGGTAAGTAAGCAGGAAGGAGAGTAGATAGGTAGGAGGATTGGTAGGTAGGTAAGTAAGCAGGAAGGAGAGTAGATAGGTAGGAGTGTTGGTAGGTAGGTAAGTAAGCAGGAAGGTTGGTAGATAGATAGGAGGGTTCGTAGGTAGGTAGGTAGGAATGGTGAAAGGTTGGTAGTTAGGTAGGTAGGCAGGCAGGAAGGTTGGTGGGTAGGTAGGTAATCTGGGCTAAGAGGGAAGGAGAGAGAGAGAGGGGGGGGGAGGGAGTTTATGAAGGTAGCTGACAGATTAAGTAAGTAGGTAGGTAAACGAGGATAGAGAAGAGACAAGGAGAAAGGGAGAGAATGAAGCAGAGAGAAGGGGGAATGTGAGTAGAAAGAGGAAGGGGACAGAGTGAATGAGAGAGTAGTAGTAGTAGTAGCAGCAGCACCGGTGGTAGTAGTAGTGGTAGTAGTTGTAGTAGTAGGGGGAAAGAGGTAGGAAATTAGGCAGAGAGAGAGAGAGTTGAGTAAAGGGAGCAGTGTGGAAGGGTGACCTATGTCTGAGAAACACCCAGACACCATAGCAACAGCTGGACCCTCTCCCCCATCTCTCCTTCATCGTCTCCCTCCATCCCTTCTCCCTTCTCCTCCCCACCCACCCCCTCTCCCTCCAGTCTCCCTCCCTCCCTTCTCCCTCCTCCTCCCCCTCCCACCCCCTGCCAACGCCGTACATCTCCCTTATCCTTGTACCTATCCACCATCCTTTATCTTCTCACCCTTACTTCCCTCCCTCCCACTTTCTTAGCTGCCTGTCAGTGTCGTATCTCCCTCCTCCTCCTCCTCTTCCTTCACCTCCTCCTTCTTGCTTTACTATCCTTATCCTTCAGCATGTAGAGTTAGATCTTGTAGTCATAGTCGACTCTGTAACAAACAGCCTCGAAAGGACCATAAGGTCTGTTGCTGTTTGGCTTCCTTTGTACTCCTCCTCCTCTTCCTTCTCCTCCTCCTCTTCTCCTCCTCCTCTTCCTTCTCCTCCTCCTCCTCCTCCTGCATTTCTTTCCCTCTCACCCTTGCTCTCATTCTTTCTCTTTGTATCTGTCGCTGTTTCTATCTGTGTACACTATCTATCTATCTGTCTGTCTGTCTATATCTATCAGCCATTGCTTATTTGCTCTGCCTCCCTCCCCTTCGGTAATTAACACTGTCGTAATGACCAGCCTCATTATTCCATCCCTCTTCATTTTCTTCTTCCATCACTTCCATCTTCGCCATACCCCGTTCTCATCGATATATTTCATTTGACTCAACTACCAAAGGCGTTTATTCAAGATTTTGTATAAGATTAAACAAAGTGAGCAAGAAGAAATAGAAAATAGTGAGAGAGTAAGCATATGAAAAGAGAAACGAGTGAGAAAGGATGTAAGTGAAGAGAGGAAGGGGTAAGAAAGTAAATAAGTGATAAAGGAGGCTAGAGTGAGAGTGACAGAGTGAAATACAAGATGGACTGAGAGAGTGACAGGAAGAGAATGACGTGAGAGAGAGAGAGAGAGAGAGAGAGAGAGAGAGGATCAGGAGTGAGAGAGTGAGCAAAAGAGAAGGATGATTGAGTGAGCCAGTGTGTGAGTGAGTTAGAGGAAGAGCTGGGACCATTTATCTAGACTATGTAAAAACTGGATTAGGGAAATTCCTCCACTACTCCTCTTATCTCCGGGGGTGAGAGAGAGAGAGAGAGAGAGAGAGAGAGGTAGCGGAGTGGATACACACACACACACACACACACACACACACACACACACACACACACACACACACACACACACACAGATAGATGGGTTGGTAGGTGAGTAGGGATAGGTGGATAGATAGGTTTGTAAGGTAGGCAGGAAGAGAGGCTACTAGAGAAAGATTGAGAGAGAGAGAGAGAGGTGGGAGTTAGATGATAGATACACACACAGGTAGATAGACTGGTAGGTGGGTAGGGATAGGTAGAGATAGGTTGGTAGAGAGAGACAGTACAAGAGAAAATAAAACTGGAGAGAGAGAGGAATGGATGCACATATAAGTATATACAGTAGATAGGATGGCTGAGAGAGAGAGAGAGAGAGTTGGGGTGCTACTAACGACGTCTGGGATTGGTTCAGAAGCCTTTATAGGGAATAATGAGCCTGTTCCCTCCCCTACACTCTCTCTCTCTCTCTCTCTCTCTCAGCCTGTTTTCATCCCCAACACACACACACACACACACACTCTCTCTCTCTCTCTCTCTCTCTCTCTCTCTCTCTCTCTCTCACACACACACACACACACACACACACACACACACACACACACTACTGTAATATCTTTTTTACATACTTGCATAACTAGGGTGTACTTTCCTCTAATAGTATTACGGCTGTATCACCGCTTTGGGATCGTAACGTCTGTGTACTCTCTCTCTCTCTCTCTCTCTCTCGCTATCTGTGTGTGTGTGTAATAGAGACGTGTTTTGTCTGTGTGTGTGTGAGAGAGAGAGAGAGAGAGAGAGAGAGAGACGGGTGTTATGAAAGAGAGTGGGTGGGAATGGTGTTGGGGCTTTAGAAAGGGAGGAAATAAAGGAGTCTGATGGAGGGAGGGACGGAGGGAGATTAAGTTAGAGAGAGAGAGAGAGATGATGGGGAGGGAGGGAGAGAAAGCTTAGAGGACGGAATACGACATTGGAGAGAGAGGAGAGGGGGTCAAAATTCACCTTATCTGAGGCTCCTATGACCCATGTGAATAAAAATCCTGTTATGTAAAATGAAAAAAGAGTTACTAGAGTTGTTCCGACAGTGAGGGGGTTCAGTCTTGTGCCAGTTTGCATGAAGCGCCAAAACTCTTGATTCCTGTGACGTATTCATTTATTTTTTCATTTATTTTACAGGTTAAGGACCACAAGGCAGTAATACGGTCGTGATATTTTTAGCAGAATTTACTCTCTAGCCACACAAATATTAAAAAAACAAGAATAGTCTCTCTCTCTCTCTCTCTCTCTCTCTCTCTCTCTCTCTCTCTCTCTCTCAATACTGCTAGAAGAACTTACTCCCTAGCCACACAAGCATAAAAAAAGATAATCTCTCTCTCTCTCTCTCTCTCTCTCTCTCTCTCTCTCTCTGATTTTCCTCCTCCTCCTCTTCCTCTTCCTGTACCTCCTTTTCCTTCTCTTCCACTTCTCATCCTTCTACTTCTTCTTCTTCCTATTATTATTATTATTATTATTATTATTATTATTATTATTATTATTTTGAGGCATTGATGAGTAAGGTGTGGTCTGTTTAATTTTAAGTTAATAAAATACAAGCAAGCGTGAATTAAAATGGCGTTTCTCTTTTCTTTCCAGGTATGGCAGCCACAACCGACCTTGGTGTTGGGTGAGTGTGATTTCCATAGTTCTTTCACCTTGACTTGGCCTAATATTTCGTCACTGAAGCCTATTTTACGTAACTCAGAGAGAGAGAGAGAGAGAGATGGTGGGGAGGGAGGGAAGGAGAGAAAGCTTGGAGGACGGAATACGACATTGGAGAGAGAGAGAGAGAGAGAGAGATGGTGGGGAGGGAGGGAGGAAAGGAGAGAAAGCTTGGAGGACGGAATACGACATTGGAGAGAGAGAGAGAGAGAGAGATGGTGGGGAGGGAGGGAGGGAAGGAGAGAAAGCTTGGAGGACGGAATACGACATTGGAGGGGGGGGGGAGAGAGAGAGAGAGAGAGCATATCTTCCTTTATTCTAGGGATATCTATTACTACAGCAACTTTTTAGATGGGGAGAGGACAAATTTAGGCCAGGTTAAAGTGATGTGAGTACATGCATAATTTTATCACTCCGGTTGTGGTATTTTAAGTGGCTTTGGGTTGTATTTTTAAAGGATTACTACCAGCCTTTACGAATGTTCTTTAACTTAAAAATTATCACTGATTGTTGAATATTTCCCCAGATTCTTTGACTCTCGTATATTTCATTTTAGTATTTCGTATCCTTAGATTGTATGAGGTGTTTGGTAGAAGCACGAGGGAAGACAAACCTACAGTCAGTCTTTTACCCAACTTAGAAAGCTTTAAATAACTGCCCCCTTTGTGACTGTAACGCTTGTCCCTTAACGAGTTATTCTGCACGAAGCCTCCCATGCCACTTAGAATACGACACATATTTTGATGCTTAATTTGTCTGTGATTGTTTTTTTGTATTTCTTTGTATCATATTACGTAAAAATGTACATATATATCGTTATGTGAGGGCGGTGGTCTAGTGAGATTCCTACTGAACGGAATGTCGGTAAGGTGGGGGTTATTATTATTATTATTATTATTGTTGTTGTTGTTATTGTTGTCAGCTCATCGTTACGTTCACACACAAAAAGTTTTGTAACGGGGACGGGGAAGCAGGGGGATGAGTTTCGTACTGAACAATCCATTTGTATCAGTAGGGTTGATTTTGTGTGTCTGTGTGTGTGTGTGAGAGAGAGAGAGAGAGAGTGTCAAATAGGATCACTGTAGAATTAGGCATAGGAGTGTAAATTTAGGTTACGGCAAACGTAGATTTATTGTATTCCTGTATCGACTTGGCGTTTTATCAGTTTGGCGTTGCTTTATTATTATTATTATTATTTTGTGGCCCCAGACGCAATGGACTAAAGTGTCATTATCTCCATCAGTATCCCTACACCTCTTATGATACACCATTTCTGCGCTCGTGCCCACCGTCCATATTGAATACATGCTAGGGCTGATTCATACAGGACTGGAATATTAGTATTAGCGGGCTGTATGTATGACATGGCAGTGGGCCTTGTTGAAAAGCAATTATGAACTTGTTAATGAATTTCAAATATCCAGAATGATCCTGTCACCTCGTCATGGATAAAATACATAGATACATAAATACTGCAAACATACATGCTACGTACATGCTTATATATGTGACTTCTGTACACACCAAACACATACATCCATTCAACTGTCCATCCATCCACTCTCATCCATTTTTCATTTCTATTCGTCCTTGCATCCATCCATCAAAACAGCCATCCACTCACCCATCCATCCGTCTATCCGTCTAGCAATCCATCCATCCACTCAGTATTATTTCCCACTCATCCATTACTCAGTTCCATTCATCTTTGCATCCATCCATCAAAGCAACCATCCACCCACCCATCCATCCATCCGTCCATCCACCTACCAATCCATCCATCCACCTACCAATCCATCCATCCACTCAGCATTATTTTCCACTCATCCATTAGTCAGTTCTATTCATCCTTGCAGCCATCCATCAAAGCAGCCATCCACCCACCCATAGAGAGGACTGTCCATTATTCATTCCTCTATTTCCATTTTTTCTGCCCTCTCTTTCCCTTTCACTGACCATTCATCTCGACCACCCCTCCCTCCTACCTACCTACCAACCTGCCTACCTCCCCTTCCACACTGCCCCCCTACTCCTACCCTCCTCCTAGCCTGCCTCTCTCTCTCTCTCTCTTTCGTGCCAGCAGTGTACGCGTGTGCAGTGCAGCGAGAACAACACAGGGGCGGTGTACATGGAGATGAGGCTCTGTGTGTGTGTGTGTGTGTGTGTGTGTGTGTGTGTGTGTGTGTGTGTGTGTGTGTCATGGTTTTATTTGTAGGTTATGTTTAGTTCTAGTACGCCTTTTTGACTGATTGTGTGTGTGTGTGTGTGTGTGTGTGTGTGTGTGTGTGTGTGCTGGGCTGTAAGTTAGGTACAACATGTTTCTGTGTGAGTGAATAGCGAGCGAATTTGAAAGGGGGAGAGAGAGAGCATGAGTAACTGTGACAGGGTTTGTGAGTAAATTGGTGAGAGGGTGAGTAGGACTGCGCTGACGATTGAGGAAAAGTACGGAGATGAGTAAATGTGTGAGAATTTAGGAATGGCTCTGAGAATGAGTGGGAATCATGAAGGTGTAAATGGATGCAAATGACTGAGTGAATGATGCGTAGGTGATTGTGAGTGTAAATGCGTACTTGTAAGTGAATGAGGTGGAATGCGTAAATGATTGAGTGAATGCGTTAGTGATTGTGATTGAAGAGTGAGTGGGAATGCAGGGATGCGTAAATGAGAGGGAGTGTTTAAATGTATAAAAGTGATTGTGAGTGAAAAATTGTAAATGAATGATTGTATGAGAATGTGCTGGTTGTCAGTGTGATAGGGAGTGAATAAGTGTGAGTGAGCGTGGGAATATGTAGGAGTGTGCATGGGAATGTGTTGAAGTGAGTGAGTGTGTGAATTTGTAGAAGTGAGTGTGTGGGAACGTGAAGTGAGTGTGCGTGGAAATGTGTAGAAGTGAGTGCGTGGGAATGTGGAGAAGTGAGTGTTCGTGGAAATGTGGAGAAGTGAGTGAGTGCGTGTGGGAATGTGTAGAAGTGAGTGTGCGTGGGAATATGTAGAGGTGAGTGCGTGGGAATGTTTAGATGATGAGAGTGAATCGGACTGTGAAATTAAATGAGAGTTGAAATGCATGAGTAAAAGTGAGAGTGGGAGTTTGTAGAATCAACGTATTATGCAGCTATATTTCCTTCGTGATTGGGGGTAAATTCAGTTTGGATGACGAGACGAGAAGTGTGACAGGGGGATGTGGCAGTGAGAGGTATGAGTTTGTATTGTTGTAGTGTGAGGTGCTGCAGCGTGTGAAGTGTGATAAGAGTGGTGTGGCGTGGCTGGAGTTGTGTTGTATGGTGTGGTTGTGTGAGGTGTGGTAATGGGTGTGGTAACCTTTTAGAGTGGTGTGGTGTGGTAGTGAATATTGTGACGGGGTGTCTCAGTGATTGATGTAGTCTGGTGTGGTAGTGTGAGGCATGTCAGTGTGTAGTGCGACAGTGAGTGGTGTGGTGTGTGATGTGGCAAAGAGAGAGAGTAAACCTGTTCTGCATGTTGAAGTTGAAAGTGAGAGAAGGGATGGAGGTTAAAGTGGAAGAGGAGTGGGGGAGGGAGGAGAGGTATAGTAGGGGAAGAAATGGAGAGGAAAACTTATCAGAATATCCTGTAATAATACACAGCAGAGTCATTCAGCCACTTAACGATTTACCCCATTTGTCTGTTGAATAATTGTTAACCATATTGCATTTAAGCCCTCGGAGCATATAAATCCCTAGGTTCATAAGGGAGGTTGCTGGTCAGTTGTAGCTGGGGGAGGCGGGGAGTGGAGGGAGGTAAGGGGAGGGGAAGAGAGGGAGGTGGGGGAGGGAGAAAGGGGGAGAAGTGCTGGGGCATGGTAGGAACTGGGGGGACATGCGCGGAATCTGGATGCGCGTGGAAGGAGGTGGTGTGGTTAAGTGTTTCTCACAGTTGTTAAAAGTTCCTCTTCAGTGTACTGCTTGTTCTGTTAGTTTCATGTAATTATTCGTAACAGTTATTGGTGCAGGTGTCATTCGAGAGCTGTAATAAGATACCGTTTATGAAGAGATGTGACAGGTAGCAGTGTGGGGGTGGGGGCCCTTTTTGAGCGACTGTGGACTGTGGACTCAGTTACCATCAGTAAAATTTATCACGCACATTTTTTACCACCTAATCCTTCGTTTCGTTAGAGGATGTTAAGGTAGAATGTAATGTTGATAAATTATGTGATTAGAGAGACAGGAAAGGAGGCACTACTGTTCTTTCCGAGTCTTTTAATAAGTTGAAAAGTTTATGGCATGCGCGTAGGGGGGAACGCTTGCCGGCTTAGAGATGTTTGCAGACTTGTGGCCGGCTCTTCTCACTTTTAGTTTGATTGATGAGTGTGCGTGTTTTTCCTGTGTTTTTCGCGTGTATGAAGGGAAAAACTAGAATTTTTAGGGTGGAATCAAGAGCTGCGTGGCTTGTAGGAGGTGAGGGTAAACAGCAAAAGGGCCAGGGTGACGAAGGAGTGATATGGAAGGTAAGGAAAGGAGGAGTTAAACGAGGCTGGGTGACCTGTATCGTAATGGCGGCAGGCTAAGGGTCAGGTAGGGAGGTGAACAGAGGAATTTACGGGATTTTGTTATTACATTACGAAATTTTATGATATTCGTAGGTTGTTTGTCATGAAAGAGAAGAAATGTTGAAATAGGTAAATTTAGGTAGAATTATACGTGATATTTTTGAATTGGGGTTACTTAATCATGATAACTATGGGAAAAAATTGCAATCTTTCCATTTTGATTGTTGAGGTATAGAGATTAAAACAAAATTGGTGCTGGTCACGAAGAAGTGCTATAGAAAGGAAGAATTACGCGGTGTTCTTGTAGTTAGGTACATGCTGTTAAGGTTAATAATTGCCATCTTTCCATTTTTAACTTTGTGGTATACTTAATATTAGTAATTAATGCTAGTCACGAGGAAGTGCTATAGAAAGGAAGAATTACTTGATATGTTTTTGCAGTTAGGTATAATTTATTGACGTAAACTGGGGTATACATGGCCATCTTTCTGTCTTTAACTTTGAGGTATACATGATATTAGTAATTGGTGCTAGTCACGAAGAAGTGCTGTAGAAAGAACGCTCATACCGATATTACTGCTGTCTTATTCAGCCACTAAGCTACGTCATATAGTGTTTGAGTGGATGCTATGTGAACGACTATCATCCCTTCTTGAGTGCATGAGTGAGTTTGGTTGTGTGATGGGAAGTGAATGGGAATAGGAGAATGAAAGGAAAAGTGAGTGAGTGAGAGTGATAGTGAAAGCAAGGTTAAACGAGAATAAGAAGCTAGTGGGAGAGAGAGAGAGAGAGGAGAATGAAAGCAAAAATAAGCGAGAGTTGAGCGTGAGATTGTGGGAGAGTGATAGTGAAAGTCATTAAACGAGAATAAAAAGCTAGTGAGAGAGAGAGAGAAAGTAGGAGTGAGAAAATGAAAGTAATATTGAGCAAGGGTGAGAATATCGATTGAATGGGAGTAGCAAAACAATGAAAGTAAGAGTGAGAGCAAGAGTGAAAATATCAGTGTGAGTTGGAGCCTAAGAGTAAGCAGAAGTCTGAGTGAAGAATGAGAGAGAGAGAATGAATGTGGATAGAATAAAAGGCAGTGAAAAATGAATGGGCGAGTGAAAGAAAGTTAGAGATAGATTGAGAGCCGGTAATGTAACTACGAAACTACAGCGTTCGCCAGTGTCCATCAGTCTGTCTGTCTGTCTGTCTGTCTGTCTCTCTCTCTCTCTCTCTCTCTCTCTCCACACACACACCCTTATCTCCCTCACCCCCTCCTTACCTCCCCCACCGTCACCCTTACCTCCCCCACCGTCACCCTTACCTCCCCCATCCTCATCCCCACCTCTTACCTTTTCCACTCTCACGCTTTACCATGGTTATCCTCACCCCTTACCTCCCTTATCCTCATCCCTTACCCCCCCCACCCTCACCCTTACCTCCCTTATCCCCATCCCTTACCCCCCCCACCCTCACCCTTACCTCCCTTGTCCTCACCCTGACCTCCCTTATCCTCACCCTTACCTCCCTCAAACTCACCCTCACCTCCCTGACCCACGCCCCCTTCCCCTGCCCCTAAGACAGTCTGTGGGCAGCAGTGTTTGCTCCAAGTTCGTATCAACATTGACTTAGGGGGCTGAGTCAGGGAGGGGGAGAGAGAGAGAGAGAGAGAGAGAATGTACAAATTACAGGTAAAGTCGATATAAGGTAAAGGGGAAAGAAAATGTGAGAGAGAAAGAGAAAGAGAGAGAGAGAAATGTACAAATTACAGGTAAGGTCGAAACAGGGGAAAGAAAATATGAGTGTGTGTGTGTGTGTGTGTGTGTGTGTGTGTGTGTGTGACAGATTAACGGGAAAAGGCTCGAAATAAAGGGAAATGAAAATACGAAAGAGGCGGGAGATAGAAGACAGGAAATAATAATGGAAGGATTGGAGAGAGAGAGAGAGACACCAGGAGGGGCAGGGTACCTCTCCAGTTTACTGTGTTTGCTCAGGTTGTCCCAGTCAGCACATTAGTTAGGTGTTTCTCTCTCTCTCTCTCTCTCTCTCTCCATATATTCCTTTTCCATTTCTCACAATCATGTTCTCCCTTTCATTCTTTCGCTCCTCGGTATAGGTCGTAAGATTTTTTGAGGTATAACTTGTCCTTGCATATTTTCCTACCCTCCCTGTCATGGTTTTTTCCTCATATTCACATTTTCTTAAGTTTTTTTCTTTTTGTCCTTGCTTTTTTTTCATACTTCCTCGTTAGTCTCCTACTTCCCTTCCTCTGGATCTCAACCCTTCTCTTTCACTTTCTCCTCCATTTCTCATTTCTCATTTTTCCCTTTCTATCCTCCTCCCTTCCTCATTTCCCCCCCTTCTGTTATATCCCCCCTCTTGCTACTTCCCTCCATCCCCTTCCACCCTTCCTCCCTACCTCCAAGGCGATCCTCTCCCCTGTTCACCTCGCCTCCCCATCCTTCACCCTTCTTCCTCCTTTTTCATCCTCTCTTGTAACTCGTCCACTTGTCTCCATTCCTCCTTGTCTCCCCTCCCTCCCCTCCCCTCTCCTCCCCTCTCTTCACTTCGCCTCCCCATTCTCCATCCTCTTCCCTCCTCGTCCTCCTCCTCCTACCTTTTCCTCCTCTCCTAACTCTCTCCTCACCTCTCCTTTCCTCTGCTCCTCACCTTGCCTCCCTGCCTCCACGGCGATTCTCTCCTCTCCTCTCCTCTCCTCACCTTTACGTCATCCTTAATTCATCCCTTCATTTTTCTCCTCTTTTATCTTAACCTCTTCTCCTCTCATTTCTTCCTCACCTTACCTTGCCTCCCTACCTCCACGGAGATCCTCGCCTCTCCTCCCCTTTCCTCTCTTCTCCCGTTTCCTCTCTCCTCCACTCTCTTCACTTCGCCGTCCCATCCTTCATCCCTCTCTCTCTTTTCCTCCGCTTTTATTAACATCTTCTTCTCTCCCTTTCGCTCTTCTCCTCTCCTCTCTTCACTTCACCTCCCCATCCTCCCCTCACATCACTTCGCCTCCCCTTTCTCATACATCTCTTTTTTTTTTCCCCCTCTTTTACTAACATCTTTCCTCTCTTCTCCTCCCCTCTCTTCACTTCGCCTACCCATCCTCCATCCATCTCCCTTCTTTTTCATCCTCACCTGTAACTTTTCTCCCTTCTCTCCTCCTTTCCTCCGCTTCTTTCTCTCCTCTCCTTTCGTCTCCCCTTCCTTCTTTCTTTCTTCTCCTCTTTTGTCCTAACCTCTTCTCCATCCTTCTATCTTCTTCTTCCTAATGTTTTATCCTAACCTCATTCTTCTTCTTCTCCTTTCCTCCCCTCCGCACCTTGCCTCCCTACCTCCACGGCGAACCAGGAGAGACAAGATAATGCTTCAAGCGGCCGAACTGTCTCCACCAATCACATCCCGCATTTTCCTCCAGCCTTTTTCCTATTGGCTGTCACTTCTCAAGCCCCGCCCGTCTCAACCAATCACCCTCCAGTATACCTTCACTTGAGACTGTCCTGTGAATTTGGAGCCCTCTCGCCTTCCCAATACTCCTTTTATTTTTACTTGGCTTGTCCCGTGAATCGCAGAGCCCTCTCACCTTCCCCATACACCATTCTCATTAACTTGGCCCCCGGTACGTTCACTTCAGATTGTATTGTTAATTTCAGAGCCCTCTCGCCTTCCCTATACACCTTTCACATTAACTTGGCCTGTCCTGTGAATCTCAGAGCCCTCTCGCCTTCCCTTTACTCCTTTCACTGTAACTTGGCCCCCCACAGCCTTACCAGTCACCTTCCAGTACTCTTCTAGGTTTGTCTTATTGGATGGTTGTGCAGAAGGCCTTACTTTCCTGACCAAGCACGTGTAATGCAGAACCATCTTGTCTATACTCTCGTCACCTTCACTTGGCCCCCGTCTCCACCAGTCGCCTTCCCCCTGAGCTTCCCTGCTGGCTGGCTGGATTTAAGGACTTGTCTGGGCCCATCGCGTGAATTCCAGAACCTGTCGTGTCTTGTCGAATACTCTCTTCACCTTGACTTGGCTTCCCGTCTTCTTCAGTTACCTTACTGTTACCTGAGTTTGTCCCATTGGCTGTTTTAGGTTAAGGGCCGATTGTCTGGGCGAGTCACGTGAATTCCAGATCTCTCGTGGCTTCTCTTTACGTGTACCCTTTTCACTCTAACGTGGCACGCATTCTCGTCCAGTTGTCTTCCAGTACTGTCACCTGATGTCCTATTGGCTGCTTTCAAGGGCCGACTCTCTGGGCCAATCATGTCAGTTCCAAATCCCTCGTGTCATCTCTGTATACTTTGGTGCTAGTCCTTATTACTTACTTCTCTGTGAACTCTTTTCACTTTAACCTGTCACCTTTTCTCGTCTAATTAGTCCTTCGTGTCCTCTCTGTATACTCTTTTCACTTTATCTTGGCCCACAGTCTCCCCCAGTCGCTTTCCAGTAGTGTCACCTGAGTTTGCCCTACTGACTGACAGGCCCCGGATCTGTCGTGTCCTCTCTCCTCTCTCTCTCTATTTATTCTTTTCACTTGGTCTTCAGTCTACCCCCAGTCGTCTTGCAGTACCGTCACCTGAGTTTGTCTTATTTACTGGTTGGATTTAAGGTCCTTCTGTCTGAACCAATCACGTCAATTCCAAGTCCTTCATGTTTCCTCCTCTATATACTCTTTTCACATCGTCTTGGTCTCTAGTCTCCCGCGGTCACCTTCCAGTACCATCACCTGAGTCTGTCGTGTTGACTGGTTGGGTTTAGGGTCCTCCTGTCTGAACCAATCACGTGAATTCCATAACCAAAGCCACCTTGTGATTGGCCGAGGCGTCGTCCTGTCATACTGAGTGAAGAGTTCGTGGATTTTGTTATTATTATTATTATTTTTTTTTTTCGTTTTTAATATTGGTGGATTTTCTATATTTGCCGCGTGGGAAAACTACAGTTGATTCAAGGTGCCTCTAGATTTTGAGCGTTATTTGATTTTTTGTTGCAGAGAGAGAGAGAGAGAGAGAGAGAGAGTTTGGAAGGGAAAGGGAGGCACAGAAGAGTAAAAAAAAAAAAGGGGGGGGGAGAGGGATATGAGGGAGAAAATGGGGAAAAGGTGCCGGTAGCATAGAGAGAGAGAGAGATGATTTATCTGCTTGTCTCTTAACACAGTGACGTATTAAAAAGCGTTCTTGAGCGTAAGACAGACTATCCACCTGGAGGCCTTATAGATACCCTTCATTGACCCTTAGCCAATAGCGAGCCCTTGGATGTAAACACCTGTAAGAATGGAGACAGGTCGAAGGAGTTTTTAGTTATCTTTCCTGCCTTTCATCCTGTATCTTAAAATAAAATAGGGTCATCGTAGTCATTCTTACTTTTCATGCCGGCTGCTGCATAAATGATTGGTGAGGGAGTTAGTTTCGTATTTTCCTATTCTTCTCTCTCTCTCTCTCTCTCTACCTTAGAACCTGTAGGGCAACTTGTGAGTCATATTTCACTTCGGGATGATAACGTTATAGGCTTTCTGTAGCAGTAGCTGTCTTTCCAGTGTAGTCCTCCCCTATATCATGCTCTCTCTCTCTCTCTCTCTCTCTCTCTCTCTCTCTCTCTCTCTCTCTCTCTCTCTCTCTCTCTCTCTCTCTCTCTCTCACACACACACACACACACACACACACACACCTACACTTTTTCAAATCTTTTTCATCTAATTGTTTACCACTCGTGCTCTTTACCTGTTACTCCTTTTCTTCCTTCCTTTATCTTCCTCCTACTTCCTTCCTTCCCTCCTTTACCCTCCACTTCCTTCCTTCCTTTATCTTCCTCCCACTTCCTTCCTTCTTTTATCTTCCTTCCTTCCTTTATCTTCCTCCCACTTCCTTCCTTCTTTTATCTTCCTTCCTTTATCTTCCTCCCACTTCCTTCCATCCTTCTTCCATTTTTTTTCCTCCTCACCCTTTTACCTCTCTACCTTTTCCCATTCACGACTTTTGTTTGTTTCCGTATCTTGTACCCCCCCCCCCTTCTTTACCCTCCCTTCGCTTTATTTTTGCTTCCATTGTTATTTTCTTCCTCTTCCATCCCTCTCTTCGTCCGTCCGTCTGTCCATCCATTCATCCATCCATCTATCCATCCATCCATACATTCATACGTATTTCTATCCGTATCATACGAGTTTATCCATTTGTTCATCCATCCATACAGTCATCCATTCATTTACCCATCTATCTATCCATCCATCTCTTCACCTTGCTTCCATCATCCCTCCTAACTATTCCTTCTGCTGTTCACTCTTTCCTTTAGTCTTTCTCCTTCCAATATTCCTCCACCCTTTTCTCTCTTCACCCAGGTATATCTGTCTACTCCACACCTTCTTCTCTTCTTTTTCTTTTTTCATCTTTTTTGCGCTATATTTTGTCTTGATTTTTCTCCTGCCTCCCTTATCCTTCCACCCTTTTCTCTCTCCGGTCAGCTGTATCTCTCTATCAACTCCACACCTGCTTCTCGTCTTTCTTTTTTCTTCCTTTTTTCCACTGTATCTTTTGTCTTCTCTCCTGCTTCCCATATTCCTCCACCTTTTTCTGTCTTGGGTCATCTATTTCTTTCTTCATACATTTTCTTAGTTTTTTCTTCTCTTCCTCTTCTGATTCTTCCCGTCTTTTTCTCTCTTTTTCTTTATTTTCTTCCCGGCTTTGTCCTTTTTCTCCTTTTGTCTTTCTCCTTTTCGTATATTTTTTCTTTGCCTTTTCATCTTTTGTCTTGGTCCTTTTTTCTTTTCTTTTTCTCTTCGTTTTTGTCTTCTTGGCTTTTTTAATTCTTTCTTTATTTTCTTCATCTTGATTTTCTCTTTCTCCTCATCGTCTTGTCACGTTTCTTTTGTGTTTCTTTTCTTTCTTTTGTTTATATTTTCTTTCTCTTCATCCCACATTCTCCGTGTCCTCTACCGTATAAACACGTCCCTCTGTTGACTCTCTTATCCCTGCCACCCATCCCTGCCATCTCTCCCCTTCCTCGGACCCCTTCCCATTCTCTCTACCTTCTTTTCTTCCCTCCATTCGTTCCTTTCCCTGTCATTTTTCTACTCCCTTACCTTTCCTTTGCTTCTCTTCCTCTCCTTTGCCCTCTCCTCCTACATCCTCTCTCTCTCTCTCTCTCTCTCTCTCTCTCTCTCTCTCTCTCTCTCTCTCTCCCTCCCTCCCTCCCTTCATTTTTCTTGTCCTCCCCTTCACTCTTTCTTCCCATCAACTGCGTCCCCTTCCTCCCTTCCCTTCTCTTACCATCCTTTCCTTTCTTTCCCTTCCCTTCCCTTCCACTGGTTCTCTCTCTCTCTCTCTCTCTCTCTCTCTCTCTCTCTCTCTCTCTCTCTCTCTCTTTTTCGTACCCGTCCCATTCTTCCTCCTTTTCCTTCTTCCATTTTCTCCCTATTAACTCTCTCCCCTTCTCTCCTCTCCTAACTCCTCCCTCCCCACGCCTCCCCTCCTAGCTCTCTCTCCTCCCCATCTAGCTCCCTCTCTCCCCTCCCCTCCCCTCCCCCAGGACCACAACACAAGACACCTCAACCATAAATTTTCCCGAAAGAATTGTCCAATAAATTATTAGGCAGGAATATCTCGCTTCCGATGAGAGAGAGAAAGAGAGAATTGGAGTGGGAAAAAGAGGCACAGCAGAGGAGTTAGAATGGAGAGAGAGAGAGAGAGAGAGCAAATAGAAGTTACAGGAGGCATAGAAGAGTAAGAGAGAGAGAGAGAGAGAGAGAGGATATACAAAGAAAAGCAAACAGCAACAGACCTTATGGTCCTTTCGAGGCTGTTTGTTACAGAGTAGACTATGACTACGAGATCTAACTCTACATGCTGAAGGATAAGGATGGTAAAGCAAGAAGGTTCCCTCCGCCTCCAAACTCTCTAGTAACTGGCAGAAAAACGTGAGAAAACCCACCATGCAGCGTGGAAAAACTGACATGGAAATTTCATAGGAAAGACTGAAAAGTTACATTCTATAATACTTTATAAGGTACCAGTTGGTTTGAGGGAGAAGATAAGGAAAAGTACCGGTAGGAGAGAGTACAGGCTTTTATCCCTGCTGTACAAGGATCAGGGTCTCTCTCTCTCTCTCTCTCTCTCTCTCTCTCTCTCCAAAAGCTAAGCCCCCCCCCCCCACCCCCCCGCCAATATCACCCAGCGTACACACCCACCCAGCCCAGTTTGCGTTCCGTACCGCTTCAGTACACACAGCCATTGTTTTAGCTCTCTTTCGGCTCCTCTCTTTCTCCCTGCGCTCTCTCTCTCTCTCTCTCTCTCTCTCTCTCTCTCTCTCTCACCACCACCACCACTACAATCTTCAGCACCACAACCACCACCACCACCTATCCTCAGCATCCTCATCGTCCTTTATCATCATCATCATCATTATCATCATCACCATCGTCGGAGTCGAAGATGGTAACGAAGCCAGAATACACACACACACACACACACACACACACACACACACACACACACACACACACACACACACACACACACACACACACACACACACACACACACACACACACACACACACACACACACACACACACACACACACACACACACACACACACACACACACACACGAGCATCATTATCAGTTAGGCTCCAGTTGTTCTATGTATTTCTTTAGATGTTCGTTTGGTGTCGTGTTTTGTTATATATAAACAAAGTACGTGAATTGAATTATTTATACCTAACTCCATTATTATTATTATTATTATTATTATTACTTTAATATTATTATTAGTTTATTGTTATTATTATTATTATTGGCTGAGTCAGAAGCTTTAGAGTAATTGAGATGTCCAACATGTTCTTATATTGAGTTTATAGTCCTTTTTGTTACTATTTTTTACTACTACTACTACTACTACTACTACCACCACCGGTACTACTACTACTAACACCACCACCACCACTACTACTACTACTAACACCACCACCACCACTACTACTACTACTAACACCACCACCACCACTGCTACTGCTAACACTACTACTACTTACTTCTACCATATTTAATTGCAGCATTTAAGGGTGTCATAGTCAAACATTCTCTACCTTCCTTCCCTTCCAAAATACTGAGAGAGAGAGAGGGGGGAGGGGAGAAAGAGAGAGAAGAGAAGAGAAAAAGAGAGCGGGAGGGAGAAGGGAGAGAACCGAACAATATTTGCCTCACAAACTTTCTACCCAAACAAACTATCACATTTCCATGCCCCCCCCTTCTCTCTCTCTCTCTCTCTCTCTCTCTCTCTCTCTCTCTGTATCTGTCTATCTATCTATCAGTTTGTGGATCATTCTGTATAGTCCATCTCTTTATCATCTTTATCTATCTACGTTTGTCTGTTCTGGTCTGTCTGTTCACCCATCCTCCCTCCCTGCCCTCCCCTCATCCCCCCCTTCCCTTCCTCCCTCTCCCTGCCCCACTCCCCTCCCCTCCCCTTCCCCTTCCCTTCCCTTCCTCCCTTTCCCTGCCCCACTCCCCTCCCCTCCCCTTCATATAACCCTTCCTGACGTTTATACAAGCAACTCCCTGCGTCCCCTCCCTCTCGTCCCTCCCCCCCCCCACCCTTCCTCCCTCCCTCTTACTCTCTCCTTTCTCCCTCTTTCCCGCCTTCACTCTCTTCCTTCCCCCCCTCCCTTCCTCCCTCCCACTCATTCCCTCCTTTACTCTCTTCCATTTTCCCTGCCTCCTTCTTTCCCTCTCACTTATTCTCTCCTCCCTCCCACTTCTTTCCTCCTCTACTTCCTTTGTCCCATCCTCTCACTTTAAATCTCCATCACCGTTTTCCTCCTTTTCTTCCTGTTATTTCCCTTCTTCGCACTTACTTCCTCTTTTCCTCTTGCTTTCTCTTCCCTCTTTACCTCCTCCTCCTCCTTCCCTCCTCCTCCTTCCTCCTTTTTCCTCCATCCCTTTTCCATTTCCCCCCTCTACTCTTCTGCCTTCGTCTCTCTCTCTCTCTCTCTCTCTCTCTCTCTCTCTCTCTCTCTCTCTCTCTCTCTCTCTCTCTCTCTCTCTCTCTCAGTATATCTATGTTTTCCTACCTGCTGTCTATCAACATCTTGTCTACCTACATATCTATCTATCTATTTGTACTCGTATTTTCATCCCCTTAATCTCACTTCTATTATTGAAGGAATTAGGTAGGGGAAAAAAGGAAGAATGAGGGAAAGAGAAGTAGTGAGTGTAAGGAAATAGGAAAGATAACTGAGTAAATAAAGAAGGAAGGAAGGAAAGGGGGAGAAAAGAGACAGGGAAAAAAAGGTAGGGGATAAGACAATGGGGGGAAAATGAAAATGAATGGAAGTAGAGAAGTATTGAGTGTAAGGAAATAGGGAAGAGAATGGCGAGAAGTATTGGTTGTAAGGAAATAGGAAAGAGAAGGCGAGGAGTATTGATTGTAAGGAAATAGGAATGAGAAGGGCGAGAAATAATGAATGGCAGGAAATAGGAAAGAGAAAGGCGAGGAGTATTGAGTGGAAGGAAGTAGGAAAGAAAGAAAAGTATTGAATGCTAGGAAATAGAAAAGATAACTGGAGATACGAGAAAGGAGGAAAGGGGAAAGGACAGGAAGAAAGTAGGACATGAGGAAACTGAAGAGAAACCAGGAAAAAATGAAAATGGAGAAGTAGAGGAAAGAGTAGTGAAAGAGGTGAACAATGTAGGAATAAGTTAGGTCAGGAAAGAATGTATAACAGGGAAAGAGAAATAATGAATAAAGCAGAGAATCAGGGAAGAGGGATGGTAATGAAAGGGTAAAGTGTGTGTGTGTGTGAGAGAGAGAGAGAGAGAGAGAGAGAAGCGATCAAAAATAGGAGGGAATTGAAGGAGAAGAAAGAGATAAGAGCAGGAAGGGAAGCGGAAAGGAAGGAACAGGAGGAGGAAGTAGAAAGACAAGGAGCGAGGGACCTAAAAAGAAAGAGATGGAGGAAAGGGAGTGAGGAAAAAAAGGCTTGGAAGGGAAAGTAAAGTGAGAGAGAAAGAGAGAGAGTTGGAAAGGTAAAAAGGCACAGCAGAGGTGTTAGAAGGAAGACAGGAGAGAGAGAGAAGCGTTGGGAGGAGATGAAGGAGGGGAGGAAGGAAGGGAGTGGAGGGAGACGGGAGGAAGGAGGACGAAAGAGAATGGAGAAAGAAGGGAGTGTGGAGGAGGAAGGGGGGGAGGGAGTAGGGAGGAAGGAGGGAGAGGGATGGAATGGGAGAATGGGGAGGAAAGAGGGGGAGGAGAAGGATGGAAGGGATTGGCGGGGGAGAGAGGAAGAAGGAGGGCAAAGAGAGGGGAGAAGAAACACGAACTTCCATTTGCTGAGAAAATCCTTATTCATGAATAGCTGAGGTGCGGACGAAGGAGGGCAGGAGAAGGAAGGAGAGAAGAAAAGAGAGCATAGAAGAGAAGAAGAGAGAAGCGTAGGAGGGAAGAAGGAGAGAAAGAGAGTGAATGAAGGGAAGAAGAGAGAAACAGAGAAAAGAGAAGATGTGCAGACAAAATATGGAAAGAAAAAGGAGAAAGGGGAGAGGAGAGGGAAGGAGACGGAAGAGGAATGAGGGAATGGAAAGGAAGGGGAGAGAGAGAGAATCACACTGTTAACAGAAAGCTATTGAAGCATATTTATTCTTAGTATTTCTGACCACCAGCGTAGGCTCTGTCAGAGGCGATTTACAAGCAATTTCTTTCTTACTTAAGCATGTTTGAAAGAGAGAGAGAGAGGGAGGGAGGGTAGCAGAAAACTCTTGAAGCATGTTTCTCCTCATAACGTTTCAGTCCATCAGTATAGGTCGTGTCGGAGGCGTTGCAGAGAACCATTTTATATTCTGTTCAGGATTCTGGTTCTCCTCGTTTCGGGATTTTGGTGAAACTTTTGCTGTTGTGTTGGACATATCAAATTCCAACACCAAAGTCTGTCTCAAATCTTACCAACAACTGCCCTTCTACTTTCTCTCTCTCTCTCTCTCTCTCTCTCTCTCTCTCTCTCTCTCTCACTGTGAATCCTAGCCGTCTGAAAAGGGAGAAAGGAGCACGGAGGACGGAAGGAAAGTAGCAGTACCTGGAGGACTAGGAATAGGAGCTCGAAAGGAATGTTTTTTAAGGGTTTTGGAAAGGAGTTTGAGGAGGCCTGAAAAGAACTCGTAGGCAACTTTTTAAATGAGAGAGAGAGAGAGAGAGAGAGAGAGAGGTGAATTCCAAGTCCTTTGTAAGTTGATTTTGTTGTGTATCCATCCATCCAATCATCCATCCACCTATCCATCCAATCATCCATCCACCTATCCATCCAATCATCCATCCATCCATTCATACCGATACTTACATAAATACATACCGGTGCATACAGACAGACACACATCCACCCACTCATCCATCCACCGACCCACCATCCTTCCTTCCTTCCATCCATCCTTTCACCACACACACACACACACACACACACACACACACACACACACACACACACACACACACACACACACACACACACACACACACACACACACACACACATCCATCCATCTATCCTCTTAGCCCCTCCCCCCAGCGAAAGCCTAACAGTGCTCAAGCAATTATCGTTTTAGTGCATTATCCGACCCGCCATCTGCATATGTTAATGTTCGGAGAGAGAGAGAGAGAGAGAGAGGGGGGATGAAGGAATGGGAAGGAGAGAGAGGGGAGGAGTTGAAGAGGGAAATGGGGAAGGAATGGAAAGGGAGGGAGGGGGGAAGAGAGGGAGAAGGAATGGAAAGGAGAGAGAGAGAGGATGAAGGAATGGAAAGGAGAGAGAGAGAGAGGATGAAGGAATGGGAAGGAGAGAGAGGGGAGGAGTTGAAGAGGGAAATGGGGAGGGAATGGAAAGGAGAGGGGGGGGATTGAAGAGGGAGATGGGGAAGTAATGGAAAGGGAGAGAGAGAGAGAGGAAAAGAGGGGGGGAAGGAATGGAAAGGAGACAGATGAGAGCGAGGTAGAGAGAGGGGGGGGGGGAAGTAGGAGTATATAGAGCAGGGAAAGATGAAGTGGAGGAGAGAGACAGGAAGGAGATAGGGGGAGAAGCAGACAGGAACGGCGAGAAGGGGGCATAACGGAAGTGGAGAAGGAGGGGAAGGAGGAGCTGAGGAGAACATGAAGGAAGTGGTAAGGAGAAGGAGTTTGAAGGAGGGGGAGGGAAGGAACGAGCTACGAGAGAGAGAGAGAGAGGAAGAAGAGGATAAAATGGAGAGAGGGAGGAGGGGGAGGATAAGAATAATTGGAGAGAGGAACATGGTGAGTAAGAGAGAGGGAGGAGGAAAGAAGTAAGGGGGAGGAAGAGGGAAGGGGAGGTTGTTGGTGACTAAAAGGAATGGGGAAAGGAGGGAGTTACTGGGACGGGAGATGGAGAGAAGAGGAGGACGAGATGGCGGAAAGAAAGGGAGTAAGAGGAGGAGAAAGGTTGGGAAAGGAAGAGGGAATAATGGAGTACAGGGAAAAAGTAAAGGATAGATAGAAAGATGTGAGAGCTAGGAAGGAAGGAAACAGAAGTGAGGTAAGGATGACAAGACTTGAGAGAGAGAGAGAGAGAGAGAATGTGTATGAAGCAGAGCAACGAGGAAGAAAAATTTAGTGAGGGAGAAAAACAAATGAGTGAGAAAACGAGGTGTGAGTGAATGAGTGAGAAAATGAGGGAGTGAATGAGTGAGTGGAGAATATGAGTGAGAAGGTGAGTGAATGAGTGGAGAATATGAGTGAGAAGGTGAGTGAATGAGTGGAGAATATGAGTGAGAAGGTGAGTGAATGAGTGGAGAATATGAGTGAGAAGGTGAGTGAATGAGTGGAGAATATGAGTGAGAAGGTGAGTGAATGAGTGGAGAATATGAGTAAGTGAGTAAATGAATGAGTGAGGAAGTGCACTAGGTAGGAACATGATAAATGAAAATGAAGAAATGAAATCGAAAAAGAAATTAACTGAGAAATTTGTCGAGAATACAAGAGCAGGAGGAGAGAGGAGCGGCCATTTCCCGAGTGAGGGAGAGAGATAACTCACAGCATCCACGGGCAATTTTGAGTTATTGCTTTTCCCTAGCACTTGGGGGAGAGAGAGAGAGAGAGGGAAGGGAATATGAAGGACATAAAGAGGGTAATATAAATAGTGAAAGATAAAAGGAAAGAAAAGGGAAAACTTAAAGGAGAGGAAAAACAAAAATAGGAAGAAGGAGCAGAGATGATGCACACGAGAGAGAGAGAGAGAGAGAGAGAGAGAGAGAGAGCACCATCCATCAAGCACGTCCTCATGTAATGTGAAGAAGCAAAGTTGCAAAGCTTTTAGTTATAGGGAGGGAGGTAATGGAGGAGAGATGGGGGGAGGGAGGGAGGTAAGGAGGAGAGGTGGGGGGAGAGATGGAAGGAATGCAAATAGATTGAGGGAGGGAGATGAAGAGGAAAGATGGAGGCAGGGAGAGATGGGAGACGGAAGGAATGCAGTTGGAGGGAGGGGGATGAAGGAAAGATGAAGGCACAGAGGGATGGAAATTGAGGGAGAGAGATACGGAGGAGAGGGGAATGGGAGGAATGCTAATGGGGGAGGGGGAGGGGGGGGATGTAGGAGGGAGGGAGAGCGCCAGGGCGAATGAATGGGAAGGAAGAAAGGGAGGAGGGAGGAATGGATGCATGTGAAGGAAGGGAGGGAGGGAGGAATGGATGATGGGAAGGAAGGAAGGATGGAAAGAAGTAAGGAATAAAGATGGGAGGAATGAGAAGAGAAATTAAGGAGTAAACAAGAAAAAATTTAGATACTGAAGACATTAGACATTTCCAGAGTGCCACTGTATAATCCTAAGTCTTAACCCATCACTATAAATGACAGTTATTTTATTTATTTATATTTATTGTATATTTCGGAAACTTCCACACGATTTTGTTCAGCTTTATTTATTGATTTATTATTATTTTTTTTACCAGCCCATTAACTTGTCCAAAAATCTAGAGGTCATAAGTTGCATCTGTGGTATTGCTTTCCTTCCTTTCTCCCTCTTCCCTCATACTTGCCTTCCTTTCTTCACCTTCCGTCATACATTCCTTTCCTTCCTTCCTTCATCTTCCCTCATACTTTCCTTTCCTTCCTTCCTTCATCTTCCCTCATACTTTCCTTTCCTTCCTTTCTCCGTCGTTCCCAACACTTTCTCTTCGTCCCTTCCACTCTTTCTTTCTTTCTTTCCCTTCTCTCCATCTCTCTTTTGCCCTCTTTTCTTCTTCCCCTCCCTACCTCCCTCCCCTCTCTCCCTTCCTGTCTCCGGTTCTCGTTTCTCCCCTCTTCATTCCTTATTTTTCTCTCCCTCTTTCGTCTCTTCTTCCTCCCTTTTCTTCCCCTCCTTCCTCCCTTTTTCCTCCCCCGCCTTCCTCCTATTTTTTTTCTCCCTGTCCTTCCTTCCTTTTCTCTCCCTCCTTCCTCCCATTTTCCATCCCTCCTTCCTCCCATTTTCCATCCCTCCTTCCTCCCTTTTCTCTTCCTCACCCCTTTCCTCTGCTTTATCCCTCCTTTTCTCCTTCCGTCGTCCATTTTCTCTGTCTTTCCTCCCTTCTCTTTCTGGTGTTGGATATACAAGGAATATACGTGGGTGGCTCTCTTATGTTCATAATTTCTCTCTCTCTCTCTCTCTCTCTCTCTCTCTCTCTCCCTCCCCCCTCCAGGAATAGGAATGCAGGAGGAAAGTATGGCAGGAATGTGGGAATGCCGAGAATGGAGGGACAGACTCTTTCATTCTTTTTCTCCCTGTTACCTTCCTACCTACCTACCTGCCTACTTACGTACCTATCTGCCTACTTACCCATCCAACTAACAAGGGAGAGAGAGATAGAGAGAGAGAAACATACTTTACAGCTAATAAAAAAGAATTAAGCCTGATCATTTTTGTAGCATGTAAAATTAAGGACTAACTAAGGATCAAAGTTAGTCTAGCTGACCAGGAAAACTCTAGATTAGGGTGAGGGGCGTGTGGGGGAGGGAGAGAAGGAGGAAAGAGAAGAGAGAGGGAGAGGACGAATGATGGAAGAGAGGGAGGGAGGAAGGAAGGAAGGAAAAGAGAGAGGGAATGATGGAGAGGAAGAGAGGGTGGGTGGGA
Organism: Coenobita brevimanus; assembly: GCF_032717465.1. Lineage (NCBI taxonomy): Eukaryota > Metazoa > Arthropoda > Malacostraca > Decapoda > Coenobitidae > Coenobita > Coenobita brevimanus. The sequence goes on along the minus strand of NC_136955.1, from coordinate 2,602,837 downwards.
GAGGAGAGGGGGAAGGAAAGAGGAATAGACAGGAGGACGAAGGAAGAAAGAGGGAGGGTTAGGAGGAGGGAAGAAAGAAGAGAGAGGGAGTGATGGAAAGGAGAGAGGGGGGTGGGAGAGGAAAGGGGGGGAAGGAAGGAGAAGAGAGAGAGGGAGAGAAGGGGGGGACTGAAGGAAGGAAGAGGGAGGGTACGGAGGGTGTGAATGAGGAGAGGAGTAAAGGGAGAGGGAGGAAAGGATAGACGGAGAGAAGGGAGAGGAAGGGAATGATGGAGGAAAGGGGGGGGGGTCGTATTCTCAGTGGCTGTGGAGATAGTGTAACACCTCTTCGTTAGCGATTTATTTTGTACATTATACCCCAATACCTTCTTGTACGTTAATGATACAAACTAATATGAATGCTAATTAAGGCGTATGAGAGAATGTTAGAGTGTAATAAGCAAACTAAATCGCTAAGTAAGTGGTGCTACCCTACATGAACAACGTAAAAGAGCATGTGAAGGTGTAATAAGCAGACTAAATCGCTAAGGAAGAGGTGCTACCCCACATGAATAACGTAAGAGAGCATGTGAAGGCGTGATAAGCAAACTAAATCGCCAAGTAAGAGGTGCAACGAAGGCTTTTAGCTGAGGAGGGGACGGTGCTCTGTGGTATTCTGGAAGCGTTGTGTTACAGGCACGTGAGCTGCTTAGTATGGGCTGGAGACAGGGCTGCAGTTTGAGTTTTTTTCCTTTAAAGTTCTTTTGAAGTGGAGGAGGGATGCAGGTGAGGGAAGGAGGGATGGGAGCCAGGGAATGGAGAGAAAGGAGAGAAGGGAATGACAGGAGAAGGGAAAGAAGGAAGAATGGGAAGCAGGTAATGGAGAGAGGGAGAGAGTGGAAAGGAATGACAGGAGGAGGAGGAAAGGAAGGAAGAATGGGAGGCAGGGGATGGATGAATGATGCTGGTGAGGAAAGGAGGAGGAAGGAGGGATGGGAGGCAGGGGATGGATGAATGATGCTGGTGAGGAAAGGAGGAGGAAGGAGGGATGGGAGGCAGGGAATGGAGAGAGAGAGGAGAGAAGGGAATGACAAGAGAAGGAGGGAAGGGAGGAGGAATGGGAGGCAGGGGATGGATGAATGATGCTGGTGAGAAAAAGAGGTGGAAGGATGGATGGATGGGAGGCAAGGAGTGAAGGGAGGAGAAGGGAATGATAGGAGGGGGAGGAAGAAAGAATGGGAGGCTGGGGGTGGAGGAACGGGAATGAAGGAAGGAAGGAAGGGAGAGAAGGAGCAAAGGAATGGGAAGGAAAGGTGTAAATGTCAGAGAGGAAAGAAGGGCTGGGGGAAGGGGAGGGCTAAGAGGCAGGAGGTGAAGAGGAAAAATGGACAGAGGAGAGCAATGATAGGAGGCAGAGAGTAAAGGAATGAAAGGAAATGCAGAAGGGTAAGGCAGGGGAAGTGAGAGGAATAGGAAGGAAGTGAAGGAGAGAAAGGAGGCAGTGGGTAGTGTGAAGGAAGGATTGACAGTAAAATAATGAGAATGAAGGAGAAGTGAGTATGAAGATGGCTAAGTAGATCTGAATGAAATTGAAAGGGGGATTTGAGAAGGAGAAAATATGAATGAAGGGAGAAAGTAAAGGAAGGAATGACGTAAGGTGAGGGGTGGGGGGAAGGTAGAGAGTAGGTGATATAGAGAGGTGAGTGAATGAGTGAAAGAAAGAAGAGGAGAAGGAGAAAGTGAGGGACGGAAGGCTAGAGCGAGAATGGTGGTAATTAAGTTAATAAGTGAAAGAAGCACAGACGTAAATGAAGGATAGAGAAGGAATGAAAGTAATCTAAATAAGGTAGATTGAATTAAGTAGGTTTACTGGATGTATTACAATAAGTGTGTGTGTGTGAGAGAGAGAGAGAGAGAGAGACAAGACAAAAAAAGTGCTTTAGAGAATTTAAATATTAACAAATAAAGGTTAAGGCAAAGGAGTTTTAACTAGTGAAGGAGAGAGAACGAAAGAAGTAAACAATGAAGGGGTGTAGAGGAGAGTTAGGAAGTTGATGTTACGTGAGAGAGAGAGAGAGAGAGAGAGAAGGGGGAGAAAGAAGAAAGGGAGTTCAAAGGGAAGATTTGAGTTATAGTTAATGGAAGTACTGTATGATAAAGTGAAAGAAGGGAGTGAGAGATGGAAGGGAGGAGGGTTGAAGTGGAGGAAGGGTGGAGGAAATTACTGAAGTGAATGAAGGATAGGAGGAGGAAGAAGAACGGAGGTAAAAAGGGAAGATTGAGCTGAAGTAAATGAATGTACTGTATAAATGTAAGTGAAGGAAGGCAGGGCGTGAGAGAAGGGAAGAAAGTGAAGGAATGAAGGGCGTGAGAGAAGGGAGGGAGAAGGGTTGAAGTGGAGGAAGGGGGGAGGAAGTTATTGGAGTGAAAGAAGGAGGGAGGGAGGAAGAAATAACGTGAGGGGAGTAAGAAAGTGAGGGAGGGAATGGGAGAGAGGGTATAAAAATTTGGTACCTGGAGGACTGGTCAGGTTAATTGAGTTTCACACACCTGTCCCCTTGTACACCTGAACCAACCATCCAGCCATTCTTTGTAGCCTTCCTGTCCTCCTCACTTTCCCTCCCTTCCCCTCACTTTCCCTCACTTTCCCTCCATTCCCCTCACTTTCCCTCCATTCCCCTCCCTTCTCTCTCGCCTTCTCTCCCTTCCCCTCACTTTCCCTCCCTTCTCTCTCGCCTTCCCTTCCTTCCCCTCACTTTCCCTCCCTTCTCTCTCGCCTTCCCTTCATTTTCCCTTCCCCTCCTTCATTTCCTTCCTTTCATTTTCCCTCTCTCCTTTCTTGCCTTCTTCCCTCTTCT
>NC_136955.1:2592500-2595000 GCF_032717465.1 Coenobita brevimanus | reverse complement strand
GTAATCAGTCAACTCCGTGAATCCTTTGACTTATTTTTTTTTTTCCGGTAATTCTTAAAGTTTCTTCCTCTTTCAGTGCTTCCCCTTCCCCTCTCAGCACTTCTTCCTCCCTCAACAGTTCTCCTTCCTCCCTCAACACTTCTTCACCCTTTATCAACATTTCTTCTTCCTCTCTCAACACTTCTTCTCCCTTTATCAACACTTCTTCTCCCTTTATCAACACTTCTCCCTTTATCAACACTTCCCCTTCCTTACTCAACACTTCTCCTTCCTTTCTCAACACTTCTCCTTCCTTTATCAACACTTCGCCTCCCTTTATCAACACTTCTCCTTCCTCTCTCACTTCTTCCTTTATCAACACTTCTCCTTCCTTTATCAACACTTCTCCTCCCTTTATCAACACTTCCTCTTCCTCTCTCAACACTTCTCCTCCCTTTATCAACACTTCCCCTTCCTTACTCAACACTTCTTCCTTTCTCAACACTTCTATTTCCTCTATCAACACTTCCCCTTCCTCTCTCACTTCTTCCTTTATCAACACTTCTCCTCCCTTTATCAACACTTCCCCTTCCTTTGTCAACACTTCTCCTTCCTCTCTCAACACTTCTCCTCCCTTTATCAACACTTCCCCTTCCTTTATCAACACTTCCCCTTCCTTTGTCAACACTTCTCCTTCCTCTCTCAACACTTCTCCTCCCTTTATCAACACTTCCCCTTCCTTTATCAACACTTCCCCTTCCTCTGTGAAAACTTTCCCTTCTGGACACTTCTTCCTCTATCAGCATTCCGCTGCCCATCTCAACATTTCCCCTTCCTCTCTCAACACTTATATACCTTTCACTTACACTTCATATCACTTCCCCTCTCGGCACTTTCCGTTCCCTCACTTCTTCCCTTTTCCCATACCTCACTTCCCCTTCCCTTACTTCCCCTCTCCTTTCCCCATCCCTTACTTCCCCCTCTCCTTTCCCCATCCCTTACTTCCCCCTCTCCTTTCCCCATCCCTTACTTCCCCCTCTCCTTTCCCCATCCCTTACTTCCCCTCTCCTTTCCCCATCCCTTATTTACCCTTCTCTTTCCACTTACCTTTATCCCTCCCTTCCCCTTCCCCTCCTTCCCTTACTCAGCCTCTTATCCTTCTCTTTCCACTTACCTTTATCCCACCCCCTCCTTCCCTTACCCAGGCCTCTTACCCTTCTCTTTCCACTTACCTTTATCCCACCCCCTCCTTCCCTTACCCAGGCCTCTTATCCTTCTCTTTCCACTTACCTTTATCCCTCCCCTCCTTCCCTTACCCAGGCCTCTTCCCCTACATTTCTCCGGCGTCGTCTTAGGCATCATCAAGTTCAATGCTTCCGCCCACTTGAAGGAGGAAGGATATCACACGCAAATATTTCTTAAGATATGGAGTCCCCTGGCACCTCACTCTTCCTCTATTTTCCTTCCGCTGCACCTTCGCCTCTCTCTCTCTCTCTCTCTCTCTCTCTCCTCCGATCCTCATCTTCCATTCCACCTCCTTGGACCACCACTATCCCCCTCCTTCCTCCACATCCTTCATTCCTCCACCTTTACCTCTCCCTTTCTCTCTTTATACCTCTCAGTTTCTTTCTCTATCCCTCTCCCTTTCCCTCTTTATACCTCCCCCTTTTTCTCTCTATCCCTCTCCCTTTCTCTCTCCCTGTCATCTCCGTCTCCCTTGGCCAAATGTGGGAGAGAAAGATTACAAAATTTCACAGGCACTGATGCCTCCCTTGTCACCTTGCTCAACTCTCTCTCTCTCTCTCTCTCACACACACACACACACACACACACACACACACACACACACTTCCTCACCCACCTACCCACCATAGAGCCATTCTTGTCACACGCCCTCTTTCTCCCCGTCTCCCCACCCTCTCTCTCTCTCCCTCCCCTCCCCACACCATTATATCTTCTCCCAGTCGCCGCCCTGCCTCATTTCACACTCCTTATTCTCACACCATTTCACATTTTATTCATACTTGCTCTCCATCTCTCTCCGATTTCCAAGAGTCCTGCATTTTTCCGAATTTTGGGCCCTTATTTTCGCATCTCCCTTTCTCTTGCGACTCATTCTTTCGCATCTCTCTCTCTCTCTTTCTCTCTCTCTCTCTCTCGTTTCTCCTCCTTCCCCTCCTACACTTCTCCTCCTCCCCCTCCTACACTTCTCCTCCTCCCCCTCCTCCACTCCTCCTCCTCCTCCTCCTCCCCTTCCTCCACTTCTCCTCCCCCTCCTCATCTTCTCCCCTCCTCCTCCTCCTCTTCTCCCCCGTCTTCACTCCGTCCCTCTAATTTCACCCATTCTAACACCTCCTTTCCTCCCCCTCATCCCTTTCCCTTCCTCCTCCACCTCCTCTTCCTTTTTTTTCTCTTCCCTTCCTCCTGCTCCCCATTCTTTTCCCCTCCTCTTCCTTTCCTCCTCGTCCTCCTCTTCTCCTCATTCTTTTCCCTTCCTCTTCCTCCCCATTTCTTTTCTCTT
>NC_136955.1:2585000-2590000 GCF_032717465.1 Coenobita brevimanus | reverse complement strand
ATTATTGTTGTTGTTATTATTATTATTATTATTATTATTATTATTATGTGATTATTGTTGTTACCTACCTACCTACTTACAGCCATACGTCATAATCGGGTAAGGGGTGGCCGTTTGTCTTTGAGTTACTTGTTCTACGGGGATGGGCACTAACCCTCCACCAGCCCACTTGTTGACACGTAGGGAACATGTATGGACTGGTTATATGGTTACCACCCAGCGTTGTAAACCATTAGGCATGTCACGTATTGTAAAGCCACCTGAAAAGGAAAAGAGAGTAATAAAAAGTGACAGGAAAGATGGCAGAAATAGGAAGTGAGGAGGACAGGCACAGGAAAAGAATGATAAGGGTGAAGGAAGAAGTAGGTAGCACTACATTGTGTGAGTGGATGATGGTCGCCACCACGTACCACCTAAATACATCTGGTTAATATGAATTTGTGTTATTTATGCTAATGTTAATGACGAGGAAGAGGTTAGTGACGAGTAATAGGCAAATAAGTCGCTGAGGAAGAGGTGTTAGGGGCCTTCCTTAAGCGATAAGAATACAGGCCAACCTCTCAGATATTATTGCCAAAAACTTAAAATAGATTGGTCCTGTGTGTGTCTCAGAATTTTCTCTCCATATTAATTCGACTGGAAATGCTCAGTTGGGTTGTATTTATGTAAAAAAAAAAAAAATAGTTTTAGAAAAATTATATGTAAATCAAGAGTGTAAATATGGCCAGTCCTCCCCCCTTTCCTCTCTCCACTGCAATCAACGTGCAATGCCAGTATAATGTTGCAGGAGAATGGACAACTGCCGCCATTTTGTGTTCAGGTGCAATACCCTCCAGTCCCGTAACGTTTCCATTTGTTTATTTATTTTATGTTTTGGTAGCTTCAGACACCGTTTTCTTTATTATTCGGTTTAAGATAGTTGTCAGGCTTAGAAATTAGGAAGCATAGCAAAACTGATAGCCCCGAGGAGAGAGAGAGTAATGAAAATAATAACGCAGGTAATTCTAAAAAGATTTCCTCAACAATACCATAGTTAACCGTACAACCGTTTTCTATAATGCTCCCAGACACCACCGGATGCTAGCCAACGCTTTCTGCTAGAACCTCCTCCTCTTCCTCCTCCTCCTCATGGTACAGAAAGAGCAACAAAGCATTTACCTCCCTGTCCGTACCACCCCTAATGTTTATTCCCTAATATTTCGTCCCTGATATTTTTTTCCTAATATTTCTTGCCTAATTTTCCTCCCCTGTGAAATAATGCAAGTGTTAATCTGACAGTTTTGACTCTCATGGATGTGCCGGATTGTGTGTGTGTGTGTGTGTGTGTGTGTGTGTGTGAGGTTATATTTATTGGCAAGTGTGATAGTCAGGCTTGTGGGTGTATTCTGCGTGCACATAACGAACACACACACACACACACACACACACAGTTTATGAGGGCAGGTGTAGCAATGAGTCTTGGCATTTGTGTACGAGTCTACTGGGTTTAAGTTTTATGGGGTTGGCAGTTGTGAGAAGAGCTGCTCTCTCTCTCTCTCTCTCTCTCTCTCTCTCTCTCTCTCTCTCTCTCTCTCTCATCTGTAACAAAATACAATGCCATGCTGAAAATATGATAGTAGCCAACGGTGGAAGCTGGTATTATTATTATTATTATTATTATTTTATTATTACTACTACTACTACTACGTATGAAAGCCTGCATTCTCGTCTGTTCAGGAAGTTCCCTAAGACCTTTTCCTTAGCGATTTATTGCTAGATATGGCTGGGTAATAATCTTGTGTACGTAGTTTATGCAGAGTATGGCGATATTAGAAGGATTATAGCACGGGAAAGTATAATAAGGTGTAATAAGCAAAATAAATCGATTAGGAAGATGTGGTAGGGCTGGAAAAGGAGGAATATGTGGCAAGTTAAAGGGCTGTAGTAAGTAAGCAAAATTAATCGATTAGGAAGCTGCGTTAGGGGTGGAAAAGGAGGAAAATGTTGCTTAGAGTGTAGTAATTGTCCATTATATTGTGGGATGAGACGCGAAGCACTAAAACGCAATTCGAAGCGTGTTGATATGGTGAACGTAAAGATGTAAACCAAAGGGCTGTAGTAATTAAGCAAAATAAATCGATTAGGAAGATGTGTTAGAGGTGGAAAAGGAGGAAAATGTGGCTTATAGGAGTGTAGTAATTCTGACCATTATATTGTGGGGTGAGACGCAATTCGAAGCGTGTCGATATGGTGAACGTAAAGATGTGAAACAAATCCCTATGACACCCGGTTATTGGGAGACGCAGTGGGGTGAAACGCACGCTGCTCTTTTATGGGGAAACGTAAATTTATGAAACGCTACGGGAAAGAACCTGGGTTGTATTTTTCTTTTTGGTCTCGTGACGCCGCCTCCTTAGCGATTTACCCTACTTGCTACACCTTAGTATCCTGTTGTATTTTTGTGGATGCAAACTAAGACTTGTATTCTCGTCGGTTGAGGAAGCTCCCTAACACCTTTTTCTGAGCGATTTGCCTTGTTTATTTCGCCTTGCTATTTTTTTCTGTTACATAAATCCTTCCAATATCACCACACATAGCATAAATAACGTACGTGAGATATTAACCAGCCGTATCCAAAAGTAAATCACTAAGGAAGAGGTGTGACGGAACAGGTATATTAAAACAATGCAAGTCCCCCCCCCAAAAAAAAAAAAAAAAAAAAAAAAATGTAATATGCAAAATAAATCGCTAAAGAAGAGGTGTTTCGAAGCATGTGTTAGTGAACGGGCCTAAGTGAACGCTACAGAAGATGAGGGAGAAGTGATACGTTTCCCTTGCTTTACGTGTGTTTGTGTGTTTTTGAGAGAGAGAGAGAGAGAGAAAGAGAGAGAGAGCAAGGGTGACAAAGGCCAGAGGTGAGGAAAATTGTTTAACTCTTAAGTGGCTTAGTGTAAGTCTGTGTGTGTGTGTGTGTGTGTGTGTGAGTCGAGAGAGAGAGAATTTCTAGTGTTGCCATTATGGTGTTATCTGTGTAATACATGGCGCACCACCTCCCCCCCCCTCTCTCTCTCTCTCTCTCTCTCGGCCGAAACATGATATTTGCTCGTTAGCTTACAAACACGCGTACACACGTTCCTATATGCATCCAAATTGGCGCGCGCGCACACACACACACACACACACACACACACACACACACACACACACAAAGCCCAGGTGCACACAGCTTAGGCTTAGTGTTACCATTTTTACCAGAGAGAGGGAGAGAGAAGGGGAGAGGTGGAGTAGGGAGAGGGGAAGAGAAGGGAAAGGAGAAGACAGAGAAGCATGGAGGAGAAGGGAGGGGAAAGGAGGGGTTTGGAAGAGGTAGAGAGAATGAGGAGGAAGAGGGATGGGAAGAGGAGAGAGAGAGAGGGGGGGGGAGTGGGGGCAAGGGCAATATTTTGTAATCACAAGGCAGCTGTCTGGGATAATGGTCACACGCACACACACACACCCACACACGTACACTAGATATATACACAGTAACACACAGTATACATACGTACACTTACACTGAGAAGCCCTCGACATACATACACTACATACACACGCACACTTACACCCACACAGAAATACCCACACACAAACACCCTACACATTACCACACTGCATGTACAAGGGCATGTAGGATAGGTAAAAGTACACATTACACTTACGTACACACACACACACACACACACACACACGACCCCTAACACATAGTAACTTAAGACGTAGGTACACACAGCAGATCATAACATAGCAGCATCACTACAGCCTTACACACACACACACACACACACACACACACACACACACACGACCCCTAACACATAGTAATTTAAGACGTAGGTACACACAGCATATCATAACATAGCAGCATCACTACAGCCTTACACACACACACACACACACACACACACACACACACACACACACACGACCCCTAACACATAGTAATTTAAGACGTAGGTACACACAGCATATCATAACATAGCAGCATCACTACAGCCTTACACACACACACACACACACACACACACACACACACACACACACACTCCTGGTAGGTGGAATATTGGTGAAGGATAGGTCAATATTGAGTCGAGATATACATAGGCTAATCGTGGTGAAGAGAACAGTAGTTGTAATTATGGCCACGTAGTTTAAGTATGTGTACGACGAATGGCTTTTTTTAATATATATTTATTTATTTACTAATTTTTTTACCTGCGAGTTACGTTTTTGTCATTTTTAGTTTTGTTTTGCATCGGTTTTCATATATTTCCTCAACTCTGTCCTGAAGATTTTTTTGATATATATATAACTTAGGAATTAATTGTGTGTGTGTGTGTGTGTGTTGCATTTCATTTTTTCATTTTTTTTTACGCAAGTCAATCCTGAAGAGAGTTTGAGGAAGAGAAGAGGGGGGGAATTGGAGTCTTCTGATTTGGAATTGTTCTTCATGTGTAAGAGAACAAGGGACTGTGCGCTGATTTGTTATTGTCGTTATTGTTCATGTGCAGTAGAACAAGGGAATGCTATGCCGTAAATCGTACCAGCCTCCTGAAACCACTGCAGTACTAACATTAAATCACACCACCAAAACAGCAGTATTTAGCTGAGCGTATACACTGTTGTTGTTGATGCTGTAGGGACGAGAAACACTCTCTCTCTCTCTCTCGAACTACATTCCCAACTACATCATTTACCAACTTCAACCACAACTACACGAACTATCACTACAGTAACTATGCCAACTAAAGCCGCTACACCTACAGCCACAGCTACATTGAGCACTTCATTAACAGCCACAACTACAACCACAAATACTACTACCATAACAACTACAGCTTTAATCATTTCCAGAGCCACTAAACTACCACAACAACAACAGCAAATACAACAACAACAACCATTAGAAGTCTCAAAATACCACAGCCACAAACATACCACAACAATAACAACCACCAACTACCAGAACAACTACCACAACCACA
>NC_136955.1:2577500-2580000 GCF_032717465.1 Coenobita brevimanus | reverse complement strand
GAGAGAGAGAGAGAGAGAGAGAGAGACTAGAAGTGAGGGAAAGAAGGATAGAATTCAAGCGAGGGAGGGGGGAGGGAGAGGTATTGGGTGAGGGAGGAGGGAGGGAGGATATAATGCTGGAGGTGGACGGGGAGGGGAGGTAAGAATGAGGAGGAGAGATTCTGAAGGAGATTTGGAAAGGGAAGGGAGGGAGGGAGGAGAGGAGGTGTTTTGAAAGAGGGAAGGAGGTATTGCGCAAGGGGGAGAGAGGGAAGGGGAGGGGGGGTGGGAGGGAAAGAGAGAGGAGGGAGGGAGGGGAAGAGAGAGGAGGGAAGGAGGTATTACGAAAGGAGGAGTGAGGGAAAGTGAAGGAGAAAGGGAGGGAAAGAGAGAGGAGGGAAGGAGGTATAACGAAAGAAAGAGAAAGTGGGAGAGGGAAGGAAAGAGGAAAGAATATTTTGAAAGAGGGAGGAAGTGAAAGAGAAGAAGGAGACGAATGTGAAAGGGAAGGGAGGGAGAAGGCAGAAATGACAGGTAAAGAAAGGGAAATGGGATTTAGGGAGAGAGAGAGAATTCGAAAACAGTGTAAACAGCAACAGTCTTAATGGTTCCTTCAAGTATATTAATTTTATTGTAGGGTAGGTTGTATCTAAGGTTTGAAATTAATAAGACAAGGATAGCAAAGCAAAAGAGGTTTCTCCTACCCATCAAGCCCTCTGGTCGAAACTGGCAGGGGAAAAAATGAGAAGGATTACCGAACAACGTAAAAGAGAGAGAGAAAAAAAAAAAATCTAGGAAATTTCATAGGAGAGGATGAAAAGAAATCTTATTCAGTACTGTCCTAACCTGAAAGTACCATCCTATCAGCATTAGGTACACTGGGCAACATTATGAACCCGGTACAGCATCAGTGTATAGCAGAGGTCTAGCGTTTGGTACACTTGTCAACCTTACTATGATTGCATGTTTGTTGGTGGTACTGGCATGAATGAACGCAGGTGTCAGATATTAGTTGAAATGACTGTGTGTGTGTGTGTGTGTGTGTGTGTGTGTGTGTGTGTGTGTGTGTGTGTGTGTGTGTGTGTGTGTGTGTCGGAAAACGTAGCAAGACCTCCACACAGACACTGTCCCAGGTGCATGTGTGGCCAGCTGTACATGTGGGTCCTGTACACAGTTTACATCGTAGTATTTTTCGTGGCTGGATACCTTTAGCTTGGGTTAGAAGTTAAATGAATCCTTCTCTAAATGATTTATAAATGTTAGTATTACAGTCTTCGTCATTGCAAGGCGTTTTTGTGTTTGCGTCTCTGTTGTTGAAGATATAATTTGCTTCTCGTGAGTGGAAGAGTTTGCCAAGGAGGGAGGAAGAGTAGTGAAGAAAGGGACGGTGAGGGAGTGAATGGTAGAAGGGAGAGTGGAGGATGGAATGGGAGGAAGAGAAGGTAAGGGAGAGTGAATGATGATGGGTGAAGGAGTGAATAATAGAAGGGAGAGTGGAGGATGGAATGAGAGGAAGGGAAGGTAAGGGAGAGTGAATGATGAAGGAGGGGGTTAGAGGAAGGGAAGATAAAGGGTAGTGAGTGAAGGAGGGAATGAGAAGAGAAATGAATACTGGGAGAGTGGAAGGAAGGAAGCGTGAAGGAGGGAGGGAGGAAGGAAATATATCAAGTTAAAGGATGGAAGAAAGAGGGAGAGGAGCAAATAATAATGGATGGGAGGGAGAAAAACAGAGAAGGAAGGAAGAAGGAAAAATGTAAAAGCTGGGAGTATAAGGTTTGAGAGAGAGAGAGAGAGAGAGAGAGAGAGTGAGTGAGTGAGAGAGAGAGCGAGAGGAAAACAAGCAAGAGGAGAAAGTGATTTAAGGATAATCTGCTTTTGTTATTGTGTTCCTCTCTCTCTCTCTCTCTCTCTCTCTCTCTCATCATCATCATCCTTCAGTCTAAGTCGTCGTCTTCCTCCTCCTCCTCCTGATCATCATCATCATCCTTGGGTATGTCTCTGTCAGTCCTCCTCCTTCTCCTTCCTTCTCTTCCTTCCTCTTCCTCCTCCTGCTCCTCCTCTTCTTCCTCCCCCTTCCCCTTCCTTCTCTTCCTCCTCCCCCCATTTCCTTCTTCCTCCTCCCCCCATCTCCTTCCTTCTGCCACCTTTATCTTCCTCCTCTTCCATTCTCCCTCCCCCTCTTTCTCCCTCGCCTCCTAATATCCATAATGGTAATAATATGCTACAACAGACCAGGTTTGAGTCGCCTCCGATATATATGAGACCACCCTTTTTCTTGCCCGTTTTCTTCACGCCCTCTCTCCCTCATTCATCCTCCTCTCTCTGTCTCCCCCTTTCTCCCTCCTTTCTTCTCCGTCTTCTTTATCTCTCTCATTTGTTCTTCCTTTCTCTCCCTCCCTCCTTTCTCTCTCCTATGATCTTCCTTTCTCTGTCTCCCTCCCTTTTCTCTATATAATTCGTATATTCTTCCTTTCTCTCCCTCCCTCATCTCTGTCTCCTTCCTGTGTTCTTCCTTTCTCCG
>NC_136955.1:2437500-2575000 GCF_032717465.1 Coenobita brevimanus | reverse complement strand
TCTCCCTCTCTGCGTCCCCTTTCTCTCTGCTTTCTTTCCTCCACCTCCCCTGTCCGCTCTCATCTCCTCCTCCTCCTCCCCTTTCCCTATTCCCTTTGCTCCCCCATCTTTTCCCTTTTTCCCACTTCCTCTCCCCTCTCTCTTTTCTGTCTTCAACTCTCCTCATAACCCTTCTCTTCCTTCTACCTCTCTCTACGTCCCCTCCCTTCCCCTCTTTCCTCTTCCTCTCTCTTCCTTCTGTCTCTCTCATCTTCCGCCTTCCTCTGTCTTCCTCTGCCTCTCTTTCTTTTCATTCCCCTTCCCTCCACTTTTCTTCTACGATTCATTTCCTATTTGTCAACCTCCATCACTTCTCATAACTCAGGCACTTATGACTAACTCGCTTAAATAAAATCGTTTGGAGTCATTTAAATAGAATACACTACTTGAGTTGTCACAATGATGAGAGCATTTTCATCCCTTCTGTTTTCCTTCACTTTCTTCCCCACCTCCCTTTTCCTTCACATTTGCATCTCCTTCCCTCTTTTTTTTCTCCCCCTTCTCCCTTTCTTCATTTCTCCCTCGCTTCTCTCACCTTATTTCCTCCCTGAACTCCCCCACCTGACGTTTTTTACTCCCTTTTCCCCCTCCACTGTCTCCCCTCCCTCTCTCGCCTTTTTTTCCCCCTTCTCTTCTCCCTTTCGTCTTCACTTCTCCGCCCTTCTATTACCTCTTTTTCTTCCTTTAGCCCCCCCCCCTCTCCCTCACCTTTCTTCCTCCCCTCCCCCTTTCCTCTTCAACTCTCCTCCCTTCTCTCACCTTTCCTCCCTTTGTCACCTCCCTCCCTCACCTTTCTTCCTCCCCTCCCCCTTTCCTCTTCAACTCTCCTCCCTTCTCTCACCTTTCCTCCCTTTATCACCTCCCTCCCTCACCTTTCTTCCTCCCCTTCCCCTTTCCTCTTCAACTCTCCCCCTTTCCCTCACCTTTCCTCCCTTTACCTCCTCCAGCCCTCCCTCCGTCCTTCACCCTTTTTCCTCCCTTCCTGCCCCCCCTTCCCCCTCCCTTTATTCTGCCTTTCTCTGTCCTTTTCTGTCCGCTTCCGTAATAACAATGGCATTTTTTGTTGGTGCTCCTTCCCCCCTTTCCTCCCTCCCCTATTGTCTTCTCTCTCTCTCTCTCTCTCTCTCTCCTCTTCGTCTTCGTTTCTGTCACTTACTCCCTATACCGTGTTCGAGATTATTTTCTTTTTGGTTATTGTTTAAGAGTTTACGTGTGTGCGTAGTATACACGTGTAGCAGAGGCCCTGAACACTGCACCTTCACACACACACACACACACACACACACACACACACACACACACACATTCCTCAGCGTTTCCCTTCTTTTCCCCTTTTCTTTCCTCCTCTTACACACACACAAAACACACACACACACACACACACACACACACACACACACACCCACACACACACAACACACACACACACACACATTCCTCAGCGTTTCCCATCTTTTCTCCTTTTCTTTCCTCCTCTTTTACACACACACACACACACACACACACACACACACACACACACACACACACATTCCTCAGCATTTTCCTTCTTTTCTCCTTTTCTTTCCTCCTCTTACACACACACACACACACACACACACACACACACACACACACACACATTCCTCAGCGATTCCCATCTTTTCTCCTTTTCTTTCCTCCTCTTACACACACACACACACACACACACACATTCCTCAGCGTTTCCCATCTTTTCCCCTTTTCTTCTTTCCAGCCTTTCCTGTCACGTATGTATATCCAAGTTTTTGTGTTCTTTTTGTGTGTATCTGACGGCCGGCCCTTTTTATTGTGTGTGTGTGTGTGTGTGTGTGTGTGTGTGTGTGTGTGTGTGTGTGTGTGTGTGTGTGTGTGTGTGTATTTCCACCCACACTTCCTTTATCTCATTCTCGTCTCGCATTTCCCTTCTTTCTTTCTTTTTTCCTCTTTTATTTGATATAGTTATTCGACTCGGGATGTTGTAAAAAAAAAAAGCATCATGAGATTATTATGTATTATTATTATTATTATTATTATGTATTATTATTATCCTCATTTATATTATCCGAAGTATAATGTTAGTCTTTTCATTGTTGATGAAATTTTCTGAATTATCCCCCCCCCCTCTCTCTCTCTCTCTCTCTCTCTCTCTCTCTCTCTCTGAGTAAGGCAGGGAAAGGAGAGGAGAGAAGGGGAGAAAGGGATGGGGTGGGGAGGGAAGGAGAGAATGGAGTGAGAGGGGGAGAGAGAGAAGGAGGAAGTGAAGAGAAGGAGGGGAGGGAGAAGAGGGAGGGACTGGGAGGGAGAAGAGGGAGGGACTGGGAGGGAGAAGAGGGATGGACTGGGAGGGGGAAGAGGGCGGGACTGGGAGGGAGAAGAGGGAGGGAATGAGAGGATAAGGGAGGACAGATGAGAATGGAGAGGAGAGAAGAAAGGGTTAGAAGTGAGGGAGGGTAGGGGAGGGGGGGAAGGAGGAGACAAGAGGGAGGGGGGATGGAGGGGAGGAAGAGAGAGGGGGGTGTTTATACTGACTGAACTGAATATTTGATCATCCTGCCTTCGACAGAGGAGGAAAGGAGAGAGAAAAAAGACAGGAGGAGGGAAAAAGAAAGGATGAAAGAAAAAGATGGAAGAAGGAGGGAAAAAAGAAGAAAACAGGAGAGAAAAGGAAGGAAGAAGGAGGGAAAAGGAAGGAAGGAGGGGAAAGAAGGAAGAAGGAGGGAAAAGGAAGGAAGAAGGAAGAAAGACGGAAAAGGAAGGAAGAAGGAGGGGAAAGGAAGGAAGAAGGATTGAAAAGGAAGGAAGGGTGACGGAAAAGGAAGGAAGAAGGAGGGAACAGGAAGGAAGAGGGACGGAAAAGGAAGGAAGAAGGAGGGAACAGGAAGGAAGGAGGGAAGAGGAAGAAAGAATGAGGGAAAAGAAGGAAGAAGGAGGGGAAAGTGGAAAAAAAATGTGAACGAAGAGGGGAATGGAAGAGGAGAATGTAGGAGAGGGATGAAGGAATGGAGGGAAGGGAGGAAGGAGTAGAGGAAGAGATGAGCGAGTGAGAGAGAGGAAGAAAAAGAAAAAAGGAAGGATAAGAAGAATAGAGGGAGAAGTGGATGGAGAGAGAGAGAGAGAGAGAGAATGGAGGGAGGTAAACAGAGGTGTAATATCACTAACATGTGCGAGTTTGTCTTGCACTTACACGCACATGCACTCACTCATACTCTTGCACGCACACGCATTCACTCAACCACACTCATGCACGCACACGCCCTCACTTACCTCGCTCACACACACACACACACACACACACACACACACACACACACACACACACACACACACACACACACACACACACACACACACACACACACACACACACACACACGGATAATTACATGTTTCTGAAGCGTTCTTAAATATATACATTATGCACATCTAAATTAATGCTCTCTATTTGCATGGTTATTTACACCTAATATAAATTGTAGAGTGTGGATTAGAGAGAGAGAGAGAGAGAGTGGGTGCGTGAGAGAGAGAGAGAGAGAGAGAGAAATGTTTGCTTAGTTTAATGTAAATTTCCCGGCAAAAACTAGGCGCGTTACACTGATTTTAAGCCTTTGATGAGAGAGAGAGAGAGAGAGAGATTTCGCCCTTTAACTGCTAGTATTTGTCTGTACTAAATAAAATCGCTTTGTTTTGGCGTAAGTAATTTCTATATACGAGTACCAGGTAAAGGGGAAGTATGTTGTTGTTATTATTATTATTATTATTTTGTTGAATCAGATCGTTTAGTGTTAGTGTGAAGTTTATCGACCTTGTGGAGGGTATGGAGAACGAGAGATTGACTAGGAGAGCGTGAGAATGAGAGATTGACTAGGAG
The DNA here is from genome assembly GCF_032717465.1 of Coenobita brevimanus. Classification (NCBI taxonomy): domain Eukaryota; kingdom Metazoa; phylum Arthropoda; class Malacostraca; order Decapoda; family Coenobitidae; genus Coenobita; species Coenobita brevimanus. The sequence goes on along the minus strand of NC_136955.1, from coordinate 2,571,093 downwards.
AGCGTGAGAATGAGAGACGGACTAGGAGAGCCTGAGGGATATATGACTAGGAGAGCCTGAGGTGGAGTGGGGAGGGGAAGGGGGAGACCAAGGTAGAGATGGAGGGATAGGGTGGAGAGGTATATGTGGGAGGGCGGTGTGAGCTGTAAGGCATTAACTGCGTATTTATCTATGTATCTATCTATCCATCTATTTCCTATCTACGTCCATTGACTGTATTTATCTATGTATCTATCTACGTCCATTGACTGTATTTATCTATGTATCTATCTATCTATATCCTTTCTACGTCTATTTCTATTCTCTCACGTGGCTTTGAAATACCGTCCTGTTCTGAATGCTGAGTTGTGACATTGAATAGCACTAGAACCTGAAGCTAGTCACGAAGAAGTGCTATTGCAAGGATGTGAAGAAGTCGTAGCATTACCTTTTTTAGCCATTTATCCACGTGAAATAAGTAGCAAAATGACGAAAATATGGGCCAGGTTAAGGTGAACGGAGTGTAGGCGTGTTTTTCCTCAGCTCAGTCTGTGTACTAATTCATTTTTATCCACCATATGATGTCGTAGCAGTGTCTTTTTTGCTATTTATCCACGTGAAATAAACAGCAAAACGAAAATTTGGGCCAGGTTAAGGTGAAAGGAGTATAGATGTGTTTTTCCCCAACTCAATCGATATACAGATTCGTTCCTTTTTATTCACCCGTCCTCCTCTGCCTCCCCCCTACTTTTCTTCCTCGTTCATACCCTTCTCCGTCCATCCGCCGTGCACACATCTCCATATATTTCCATGTCAGCCGGCCCTTTGTTGTTTTATACCTGCCTGCACCTCCTATACTCCGTCCACTTCAGCTTGGCCCAAAATTGCCCACACATACCCTTCCCCCATCCCTTTCGCCTTATGTACACTTACTTATTCCTTGTCTTTTCATTGTTTTTATACCTTATACCTGCCCCTATCAATAATCTCTCTCTCTCTCTCTCTCTCTCTCTCTCTCTCTCTCTCTCTCTCTCTCTCTCTCTCTCTCATGGCCTGTTTGTTTTGCCACCTCTTTCTTGTTTCGTCATTCATACTTTCTTTCTCTCGCGTCCCTTATTCTTACGTGCTGTCATTTTCACTCCGACTCCTCCTTCACTGCCGTCATCCCAGCCTTCCTGCCTCGTCGGCCTTCCTAGCTCCCCTTTATCTTCTTCCTTCCTGCCTCCTTCATCTTCATTCTTCCTACCTACTTTGTCTTCTTCCTTCCGGCGTCCTTCATCTTCGTCCTTCGTACCTCCTTCATCTTCGTCCTTCCTACCACCTTCATCTTCTTCCTTCCTACCACCTTCATCTCCTTCCTTCCTACCTCCTTCATCTTCTTCCTTCCTACCACCTTCATCTTCTTCCTTCCTACCACCTTCATCTTCTTCCTTCCTACCTCCTTCATCTTCTTCCTTCCTACCTCCTTCATCTTCTTCCTTCCTACCTCCTTCATCTTCTTCCCTTCCGACCTCCTCCATCTTCTTCATTTCCTTCTTACCTTTCTTCCCAGCCAGCCTGTCTACCTCACCCCCTGCCTGCCTCCCTACCTCTTTCCCTGTTTACCTCCCTACTCACCCCCAACCTGCCTTACCCCTGCCTGCTTCTTTGCCTTCTTCCCAGCCTGCCTCCCTGTCTCACCCCTGCTGCCTCCTCGCCTGTCTTACCTCCTGTCTGCCTCCCTACCTCCTTTCCAGCCAGTCTCCAAGCCATACCCCTGCTGTCTCTTTGCCTCGCCCCTCCCCCTCCCCAAGCCTGCCTTACTGCCTGTCTCCTTACTTCCTTCCCAGCCTGTCTCCCTGTCGTACCCAGTGTCTGTCTCCACCTTCCCAGCCTGTCTCCCTGCCTCCCCCCCCCTCCCCCTCGGTCTCCTTCCCCCCCCTGTCTACCTGTCTCATTGGCTCTTCGCTTGCCCTACCCCCTGCCCGTCTGTCTGTCTACCTACTTCTCAGCCTGTCTCCCTGCCTAACCCCCAACTTGCCTCGTCCCCTGCCTGCCTCACCATGGCCTAACTGAGTTACCTGTCCCAATATCGAGTTTGTCCCTGAGGTGCGTGTCTTACTTGTGTCCAGTCTTGATTCTGTGTGTGTGTGTGTGTGTGTGTGTGTGTGTGTGTGTTCTTGAGAGAGAGAGAGAGCGAGAGAGAGAATTAGTGTTGGTGCACATTCATTCGTTCGTTCGTTTCGTTTATAAAAGCTCCAACATGCTTACATACGTCGACGTGGGTGACCTAATGGCGGCTCTCCATGTTGCTCGATCTCTGGCAGCCTCCCCATATAGTCACTTATCCCTGAGGTTACACTCGATGACCTCGTCCCGGGTCTTTTTCGGTCTGCCTCTCGCAACCGTATCCCCAACGTTCACACTTCTCACTTTCTGCACCCAGTTGTCATCCTCCATCATTTCCACTTGCCCTGACCATCTCAATCTACCCCTCCTCATCACAACACCAATACACTCCAGTCCCAGCCTTCCTCTCAACTCTTCAGTCTCAGTCTAGCCCTCCTCATCACAACACCAGTACACTCCAGTCCCAGCCTTCCTCTCAACTCTTCAGTCTCAGTCTACCCCTCCTCATCACAACACCAATACACTCCAGTCCCAGCCTTCCTCTCAACTCTTCAATCTCAGTCTACCCCTCCTCATCACAACACCAATACACTCCAGTCCCATCCTTCCTCTCAACTCTTCAATCTCAATCTGCCTTTCATCACAACACCAATACACTCCAGTCCCATCCTTCCTTTCAACTCTTCAATCTCAATCTACCTTTCATCACAACACCAGTACACTCCAGTCCCAGCCTTCCTCTCAACTCTTCAATCTACTCTCACCACAACACCATTACACTACAGTCTCATCCTTCCTCCAAACTCTTCCATCGTACACCTAGCCCTCCCAGGCCTCGCATTCAAGAACTTACATTTGACATTTCATTTATCAACTTCGCGAGAGAGAGAGAGAGAGAGAGAGAGAGAGTGCACATTAGACATTCAGTTTATCATCTTCATTACAGGGTGTCAGAATTATAATCGTGTGACTAGGGAAGGTATTGGTGTAAAGATGTTATTAATAGCTAGTGTGTACGTCCTGCAGGCCACTTCGATATTTTTATTATTATTATTATTATTTTCATTATCATTGTTATTACCCTGTTATTATTATTATTATTATTATATTTTCATTATCATTGTTATTACCCTTTTATCATCATTCTGTATTATTATTGTTTTTATTATTATTATTATTATTATTGTTTTTATTATTATTATTATTATTATTATTATTATTTTATTGTGTTGTGCTATATCCTGTCGAATTTATCCTGCTCACTCGTCTCCTGTATCGTGAAAGGGTTAATAAAGGCAATATCTTACCTACCCAGTTCAAAAAAATCTTTGAGTAATATTGTGCGGGATGAGCAAGAATGAATAGCCTAGTAGCAGATGATGTCATAAAGACTTTGTAGTTACTTGTAGAGAAGTATATTTTAGACTTGTGGTCGAGCGGCTTTTATATCTTGTAGTAGTTTCCCCACCAGATGTCATGTAGTGACGGGAGAGGTAAAGAATAGTATGGGACTATTTTTATTTGTCTTGGAAATATTAAACAGGTATAAGAGTATAAGTCCCGGGTAGCTACCTTCCTGTCTCGCTATCTCTCTCTCTTTCTGTTCTAAGGCTAATCTCCGTCTCGACCTCTCTCTAGGGTCGCTTGTCTCCTTCTAAACTCTCTTTCCTAAAATCTGGTGTAGCAGGGGTGTGTCACGTATGTTCCTCGTGGTTACCAGATCTTTCTCACGAGAGGACTGCTGACAATGATAGGGGTTACTTATTTATTTTTCTCCCGTTCAGGTGGTCGGCTTGAGGGGTGCCCGTACCCACGCTGGAGTTCGTGCCGTCGGAGAACCTGCAATAGCTAAGTACAGTGAGTGATTTATACGTGATTATTATCATTATTATTATTATTATTATTATTGGTGGTGGTGGTGGTGGTGGTATTTTATATTATTATTTTTATTATTATTATTATTATTATTATTAATGTAGTACCCTAGTAATAGTAATAGATCCTCCATATAATATTATTCAAATGCTGTTGGCGAGTTAGTGTCCAAGAAAGTGAAAAAGAATGAAAGCCAGGTATTCCCCCCGTGCCGTAAAGGACTCTCTCTCTCTCTGTCTGTCTCTCTCTCTCATCACCTGTCTCGACTTCCTTCCTTTACCCGTTTTTTTTCCTTCCCCCCTTTCTCCACCCATCTCCCTCTCTCTTTCTTGCCCCCTCGCCCTTCACGTTGCTTTTATTTTCCTTTATTTTCCCCTCTTGGCTTAATGTTGTTAGTTTTCCTTCATCCAGGTATTTTTTATTTATTTATTTATTTTGCAATCCTTCTTTCCCTTTTTTAATTAATCTTTCATTTCTACTTTCGTATATCTTTCTCATCTGTTTTTTTCCATTCTTCCTTCCTCATCCCCTCCCTTTCTTCCTCCCTTCTCTCCCTCTTCCTCCCTAACCACTCCTTTTCTTCTCTTTCCTTCCCTCCCTCCCCTCCTGACCCCCTCCCTCATCTCATCCACACCCCGCGTCTCCTCTGCTTTGCCTCATTCTTCCTTCTCCTCTCCTCCACTTCTCTCCCTCCTCCTCCCCATCCTTCCCTTCATGCCTTCCTATCTCTCTCTCTCTCTCTCTCTCTCTCTCTCTCTCCCCCCTCCCCATACCATCCCGCGGCACTCTCCTCTCCCCTCACATCTCTCTCCACATCCCCTTTCATCACTCTTCCTCTCCCTCTCATCTCTCCCACCCACTTCCCTTCCATTCCTACCCAGTCCTCTCTTCCTCCCCCCCCCTCCCTTCCTCTCCTCTCCTCCCTCTAATCTCCTTCCACCTCCCTTCCCTTCCTACCCTGCCATATTCTTTCCTCCTCTCCCCACTTCTCTCATCCTTTCCCCACTTCTCTCATTTTCTCCCCACTTCTCATCCTCCTCCTCCCTTCCACTCCTCCTCTCTCCCCTTCCCTCCCCACTTCTCCTCCTGCCTCTCCCTCCCTTCACACCCTTCTTGCCAATTTCCTCTGGTCCTCCTTCCCCCTTCATAATCTCCCTTCCCCTTCCCTTCCCTTCCCTCTTCCCTTCCTCCTCAATTTCCGCTTCCCTCCCCTCCATCCTTCCCTCACGACACAGCTCTCTCTCTCTCTCTCTTTCTCTCTCTCTCTCTCCTATCTGTACACCTCGTCTGGTCCACAGGCTACATACACAGTTTCTGACGCAATCATGATGGATACAACACTGACGTACACATGCATCACTCCTTTATACACACCTCCTGTGTGTGTGCGTGTTTGTGTGTTTACGTACATAGGTAAGTAGGTTGAGGTAAATATAATGTTCAGTGTGTGTGTGTGTGTGTACATAAATGGAAACATGAATACATACCGGTAGGTTGGTAGGTAGATGGTGTGTGTGTGTGTGTGTGTGTGTGTGTGTGTGTGTGTGTGTGTGTGTGTGTGAGTGAGATGAAGCCGTGAGGAACAGAATGAAATATGAATCCAGTGTAATTTGAATGGCCTTAATCCAGTTTTGCATACGGCCTATTCAGAGGATAAATTAAACAGCACAAAATCTTTATATAACTCGGATAAGCTGTCAAGGAAATTCTGACTGGGTGAAATTATATCAACATTGATCGAGTCCTGGCTGGCACAGGGAAATGACCCACACTACGACACACAACCGTCGAATTTACAATCAAGGTACCTATTTTAGGCTGGGAAAGAGAGGAACTTGGCCTGGGAGCGGACGTGGTTTGAGTCGATTGGGGACCGAGTGCTTCAGCCTACAATACCGCCACATCCCATTTTGCACAGCTTCAAGTTCAGCAGCAGCGGTTGTTGTAGCAGTAGGAATAGTGCTGACAGCCTTAGCAGTTGAGTTGTAGCGTGAAGCACAAAGTTATCCGAACGTGAACCCCGTGGACTGCAGGCTGAAGTTACTCTCATCTTGTAGTCCTGCATCGTACTGGCGAGGGATAGGGAAGGAGTTGAGGCCTGATAGCATACGCGGTCACAAGAGCCAACCTGCTTTATCAGTGCCACCGCGAGAAAGCGTCCCTCTACACCACAGTCGGGTCCAGTAAATGTATCAACTAACTGGAACACACTAGTTACATCTTCATTGGTTCATTTTAAAAAACGTCCCCATTTTTGCTTCGTCGTTTCATTTGTAACTCTGAGTCCGGTTCTGTATATAACAAATTCACAGAAAATAAATGACCAGCACGCACTCTGCCTTGGAACACTCATATAAAATTCATTGCAAAAATTTGACGATAATTTTTACGCTGCTCTCTCTCTCTCTCTCTCTCTCTCTCTCTCTCTCTCTCTCTCTTTTTTTTTTTTTTTTTTTTTTTTTTTTTTTTTTGGGGGGGGGGGTTGGGGTACGGGGGAACATTTTTATCCGAGTTGCTCCTCTCGTTTACGGTCTGTTTATTGTATGAGGGAGTGTGCAGAGTGGAGGAGGAGGGTGGAGAGAATGGGGAGAGAGGGTTTGTGGAGTGGAGTGTCGAGGGACTGGAGGGTGTGTGTGGGAAGAGTGGAGGGGGAGTCTGGAGTGTGTGGGGTGTAGAGTAGTGGGAGTGATAGAGGAAGTGGTTGTGGAGTGTGTGTGTGGGATGTGGAGTAGAGGGAGTGTGGAGGAAGTGGTTGTGGAGTGTGGAGAGTGTGTGTGGAGTAGAGGGAATGATGGAGGAAGTGGTTGTGAATGATGGAGAGTGGAGGGCGTGGCGGGGTGTGTGGTGGAGGGAAGTGGAGTGGAAATAATCTCATACTCCTTAATACCATACCACTTCCTTGGGTCTGCTTGATCTGTGTAGTCTGTATATCTGTGTAACTCTTTGGCACACACCCCTCCTCCTCGCTCTCTTGCCTTCTCCTGACTCTTCTGTCTTCTCTCGTCTCTTCTTTCACTCTTCATTCCCCCCTCCCCTCCTTTCCTCTCTTCCCTTGTCCTTTATTCTCGTGTCTCTATCGTCTTTCTCTCTACTCTTCCCTATCTCCTCTTCCCCTCCTCTCCTCTCCTCCTCTTCCCCTCCTTTCCTTTCCTCCTCTTCCCCTCCTTTCCTTTCCTCCTCTTCCCCTCCTCTCCTCTCCTCTCCTCTTCCCCTCCTTTCCTCTCCTCCTCCTCTTCCCCTCCTCTCCTCTCCTCCTCCTCTTCCCCTCCTCTCCTCCTCCCCTTCCCCTCCTCTCCTCCTCTTCCCCTTCTCCCCTTTTCTCTTCCTCTCCCTTTTCTCCTCTACTTCTCTTCTCTCCTCTCTCTTCATCTCTAATATCTTGTCTGCGCTCCCTCCCCTCGCCCCTCCCTTCCTCCCTCCCCTCTCCTCTCCCTTCCTCCCTCCCCTCTCCTCTCCCTTCCTCCCTCCCCTCTCCTCTCCCTTCCTCCTTCCCATCCCCTCTCCTCCCATCCTTCACCCTCTTTTCCTTTCTCATCCTCTCCCATTCCTATATTTTTTCTGTTCTTTTCTTCCACTACTCCTTCCCTCCCCTTCTTTTCTCCTGTATTGTCTTTCTCTTTTCCTTTCTCCCATCCCTTATCCTCTCTTGTTATTTCATTCCTTCCATTCCCCCCCCCCCTCTCTCTCTCTCATAAATAGAATGCCAACCTTGTTCCGAAATTTTGAGAGTTACACTTAAATTTCCTAGAATATCATAGGGATTAATTTTACCCTACCATATTTAATGATTTTATTATTATTATTATTATTATTATTATTATTAGTGAAGAGATTGGGTTGATGATGATGATTATTTTTATTATTTATTCTCTCTCTCTCTCTCTCTCTCTCTCTCTCTCTCTCTCTCGCCAGCCTCCTATCTTTCCCTCCCTCCCTCCCCCCTTTCAACTTGGTATTCATATGCTCGTGTAGTTATGTCTGAGAGAGAGAGAGAAAGAGAGAGAGAAGGGGAGGAGTTTCGAATCATACCTCCCCCTTATTCCTCCCTCCCTCCCTCCCTTTCCTCCATTCCTCCCTAGTCTTTTTGGTGGTGCTGGGTCTATGCCAAGCCTCCCTTTCTCTCCCTCCTTTCCTCCCTTCCTCCCATACACCCTCCCTCCCTCCCTCCTTACCATACACCCACTTTATCCTCCCTTCCTCCTTCCCTTCCTCCCATACTCCCTCATTATTCTCCCTCCCTGCTTCGTTCCCTCTTCCACTTATTCTCCCTTCTCCCTCCTCCTCGTCTCCCCTCCTTCCTTCCTTCCTTATCCTCCCTCCCTCCTTCCAATCCATACGTTCCCCTCATCTCTCCAGTTATCCATCTTCTGGTTTTCTCCTCTCTCTCTCTCTCTCTCTCTCTCTCTCTCTCTCCTCCTCCACTTTTATCTTCCTTATTAATCCCCTATTTTTCTACCTCCTTTCCTTGGGTCCTCTCTCCATCTCCCCCATCTTTGTCCCTCCCTTCTTTTCCCCCCATCTCTCCCTCCCCTCCCTTTCCTCCCATCTCTCCCTTCCCTCCCATTTCTCCCTCCCTCGCTTTCCTCCCATTTCTCCCTCCCTCGCTTTCCTCCCATTTCTCCTTTGCTTCCCATCTCCCCCTCCCTCCTTTCCATTCCGTCTCTCCCTTCTCTCATCTTCCTCCCTTTCTTCTCCCATCCCTCCTCTTCGTCTTTCCATTTCTCCTCCCATCCCTTTAATCTCTCTCCTTTCTCCCTCCCTTCCCTCCCTCCGTCTTTCCCGCATTTTCTCCTTTCATTTTTCTCCCCTTCTTTCTCCTTTGCCTCTCCTTCACTCTTTCCTCACTCCATATCTTCTCACCCTCCCTTCCTCTCCTTAATGTTTCACGCTTCTCTTTCCTCCCTTCCTTCCGTCTTTCCCTCCTCTCCCATGCCTGTCTTCCCTCCTCTCCCTCTTTCTCCTCCTGTTCCTTCTTTCCCTTCCTCTCCCTCTTTCTGCTTCCCCCCCCATCTCTCTCTCTCTCTCTCTCTCTCTCTCTCTCTCTCTCTCTTCTCCTCCTCCTCCTCCTCCTCCTCCTCCTCCTCCTCCTCCTCCTCCTCCTCCTCTGCATCGCGTCTTCCACTGACCCAAATCACGAATAACATAAAATGGCGGAATTTTTCTTTTATTACTCTGAGCAATCCTAGTTTCCTCGTGGTGGTGGTGGTGGTGGTAGATGTTGTTGTTGTGGTGGTGGTAGATGTTGTTGTGGTGGTGGTGGTAGATGTTGTTGTTGTGGTGGTGGTGGTAGATGTTGTTGTTGTGGTGGTGGTGGTAGATGTTGTTGTTGTGGTGGTGGTAGATGTTGTTGTTGTTGTGGTGGTAGATGTTGTTGTGGTGGTGGTAGATGTTGTTGTTGTGGTGGTGGTGGTAGATGTTGTTGTTGTGGTGGTGGTAGATGTTGTTGTTGTGGTGGTAGATGTTGTTGTTGTGGTGGTGGTGGTGATGGTAGATGTTGTTGTTGTGGTGGTGGTAGATGTTGTTGTTGTGGTGGTAGATGTTGTTGTTGTGGTGGTGGTAGATGTTGTTGTTGTGGTGGTAGATGTTGTTGTTGTGGTGGTAGATGTTGTTGTTGTGGTGGTGGTAGATGTTGTTGTTGTTGTGGTGGTTGTTGTTGTTGTTGTTGTTGTGGTTGTAGATGTTGTTGTTGTGGTGGTAGATGTTGTTGTGGTGGTGGTAGATGTTGTTGTGGTGGTGGTAGATGTTGTTGTTGTGGTGGTAGATGTTGTTGTTGTGGTGGTGGTGGTAGATGTTGTTGTTGTGGTGGTGGTGGTAGATGTTGTTGTTGTGGTGGTGGTGGTAGATGTTGTTGTTGTGGTGGTGGTGGTAGATGTTGTTGTTGTGGTGGTGGTAGATGTTGTTGTTGTGGTGGTGGTGGTGATGGTAGATGTTGTTGTGGTGGTGGTGGTGATGGTAGATGATGTTGTTGTGGTGGTGGTAGATGTTGTTGTTGTGGTGGTGGTAGATGTTGTTATGGTGGTGGTGGTGGTGGTAGATGATGTTGTTGTTGTGGTGGTAGTTGTTGTTGTGGTGGTGGTGGTGATGGTAGATGATGTTGTTGTGGTGGTGGTAGATGTTGTTGTTGTGGTGGTAGATGTTGTTGTTGTGGTGGTAGATGTTGTTGTTGTGGTGGTAGATGTTGTTGTTGTGGTGGTAGATGTTGTTGTTGTGGTGGTGGTAGATGTTGTTATGGTGGTGGTGGTGGTGGTGGTAGATGATGTTGTTGTTGTGGTGGTGGTGGTGTTGGTAGATGTTGTTGTTGTGGTAGTGGTGGTAGATGTTGTTGTTGTTGTGGTGGTAGATGTTATGGTGGTGGTGGTAGATGTTGTGGTGGTGGTGGTAGATGTTGTTGTTGTGGTGGAAGATGTTATTGTTGTGGTGGTGGTGGTAGTCGTTGTGGTGGTGGTGATGGTAGATGTTGTTGTTGTTGTGGTGGTGGTGGTTGTGGTGGTGGTGGTAGATGATGTTGTTGTAGGTGGTGATGATGGCTTATTGATATTTGTATCCCTTTCCTGTTTCATTTCTCTCTCTCTCTCTCTCTCTCCCTTCCTTTCCATTTTTCTCTTTTTATTCCAACTTCGTTTCCTTTCTTATCTCCTCCCTTTTCCTCTTTCTCCCCTCCACCTTCCTCTTATCTCTTTCCTCCTTTTGCCCCTTTCCTCTCTCACTTTCCATTCTCTTCTCCCCCTCCCTTCTCTCTTGCCCTTCTATCCTTCTCCAGTCCTTTCCTGAGTCTCTCCTTTTCATTCCTAAATCCCTTTCTCTCTCTCCATTCTCTTCCCTCCTCCTTCCCTTCTCTCCTACCCTTCCATCCTTCTCCATTCCTTTCCTGAGTCTCTCCTTTTCATTCCTAATTCCCTTTCTCTTTCATTCTCTTCCCTCCTCCTTCCCCTCTCTCCTGCCCTAACTATTCTTTCCTTTAATTCTCATCCTTCCCCTTCGTCTTGCTGCTCCCTGCTTCCTTTACATAAACACAGGTCTGAGTGGGGAGGCTCACAACACTCATCCCACTCACCCACTCCCCATGGCCTTCATTTACATCTCCTCATACTCACCCACTCATTCATTCACTCACTTCGTTGTTCATTTGCATCTCCACCCACTCGCTCGCTCACATATACACTCATTCATTCACTTTGTTCATTTTCCCACCCACTCGCTTACTCATTCATTCACTTTATATCTCCACCCACTCACACACTCATCCTGGTGTTCATATCCCCCCTCACACACACACACACACACACACACACACACACACACACACACACACACACACGAGAGAGAGAGAGAGAGAATGTTGAGCGCATACGTTTCTTCAGCTATACAGATAGGAAATATTCACACTACACACCACCATGCATAAATACGTACTAGATGGCGTGAGGAGGTGTATGAGTTGGTGGGAGGGCAGCGAAATGGCAGGGGACATGGAGGCGATTTGTTTGTGGCCACCCTGTATGGGGTGAAGGCGTCTGGCTATGGATAGATAGATAGATAGATAGACATACTAGTTTTCATTTTCTATCCTATAATCATTGTCAGGTGTTACTGTTGTTTCATATGTTTTATTTTTTGAACAATTTTTGGAACAATTACACAGAGTTTAATATATATCCTACTTACACAATATAGTCCATGTGCACCGTGTATGTATGTGCATGTATGTATGTATGTATGGGTGTGTGTATGTATGTACTGTGTATGAATGTGTAATGTTTGTGTGTATATATGTATAATGTGTGTATGTATGTGTGTTTATGTATGTAATGTATTTATGTATGTATTTGAGTGTATGTATGTAAACTATGTAGGTTTATGAGTGTAATGTGTATATATGTATAATGTGAGTGTGTGTGTGTGTTTATGTATGTAATGTATTTATGTATGTATTTGAGTGTATGTATGTAAAGTATGTAGGTTTATGAGTAATGTGTGTATATGTATAATGTATGTATGTAATGAGTATATGTATGTGTGTATATATGTATGTAATGAGTATGTATGTGTATGAGTGTATATGTATGTAATGTGTGTGTATGTATTTATGTATGTATGTGGACAGTAACTCTTGGCATACATGTGAACGTTTGCATACGTATAGGGGCAGCGTAAAAGTGAATATTTACACATATATACATAGAGAGTGACCTTAAATTCGCCCCCCTCGCTGCCTCTCTCTTTAACACTTTATTTAACAATCCGCTTTTGTTGGCAGTACAGATGCAAAGTAATATTCCTCTCTCTCTCTCTCTCTCTCTCTCTCTCTCTCTCTCTCACACACACACACACACACACACACACACACACACACACAATATGAATTCAAATAGTTACTTTTATTAATCAGTAGAATAAACACACACACACACACACACACACACACACACACACAATATGAATTCAAATAGTTACTTTTATTTATCAGTGGAACAAAACACACACACACACACACACACACAAAATATGAATTTAAAAAGTTACTTTTATTTATCAGTGGAACAAAACACACACACACACACACACACACACACACACACACACAACTAATCCCATTGTAAACCTTTATCTGTCGGACAAAAAAGAAAAAAAAGTGACCATTTAACCTTCTCACCTCCATGACTGTCAAGTGAATGAGATGGTGTGGCATTCTCTCTCTCTCTCTCTCTCTCTCTCTCTCTCTCAATACTATTCTGGCCATAGGGAGGGTTACTGATACAGTTTACTCTCTTATTCTTCTGGGACTCAGCTAACATAGAAGTTATCTTACCTTTAGATTTGTATTACTGTTAGTCTATCTATCTATCGCCAGACGCCTCAATCCCGTTTGGGGTGGCCACAAACAAATCGCCTCCAAGTCGCCCTGTCCCCCGCTATTTCACTACCCTGCTCCCAATTCACATACCCCTCTCTCATATACCTCTCCACCCCATCCCTCCATCTCATCCTCGGCCTGTTATTATTATTATTATTATTATTATTATTATTATTATTATTATTATTATTTTGTTTATCTTAAATGTCAGGACCAGCTTGCCAAACCCAGGGCTCCTACGCTCCTCATGAGACGGCATAGGTTTGGATGAAGGGTTGGTGGATGTATTATTATTATTATTATTATTGCTATCATTGTTACCGGTATTGCTGTTGTTATTATTATTATTATTATTATTATTATTATTATTTGGCTATATGGTTACCACTCATCGTTGTAAATGGTTTCCAGGTCTATAAAAAGGAAACCATATGGCATAGCACTCAGTGTTGAATCAGCTAAAAGTAGTACTAGGTAGTGAGTGGATGGTTGAGTAGATTGACTTTCCAGAGCCCTTGAGAGAGAGAGAGAGAGAGAGAGTACTAACAAACAGGGCAGACATGAGGGTTCTGGGAAGGGAGAGGAGAGGAGTATACAAGGAGAGATAAATAAGGGGGTGGGGAGGGGAGGGGGGAGGAAAGAAGGGGGAGGGAGAAGGGCAATTCCAGCGACTGTGTTGGCCATTAAGAGGGAAGGAGGAGGGGGGAGGGGAGGGGGAGGAGGAAAAGGAGGGGAAGTAATTGGAATGGAGGAGGAGAATGGGAAGAGGAGGAGGAGAGGGAGAGATTGAGAGGAGGAGCAAAGGAAAAGGTGAGGGAGGAGGAGAGGGAGGGAAAATCTAGGAGGAGGGAAAAACTGGAAAGGGAGAAGGGAAAGAGGGATGGATTGAGACGTAGGTAGGAAACGGAAGGAAGGAGGGAAGATGGGAAGGGAAGAGTGAGGGAGGGAAGGAAGGAAGGAAGGAGGGAGAGGTGAGGAGGGAAGGAAGGAGGGAGGGGAGAAGAGAAGGAAGGATGTATTGAGAAGAAAGTAGGAAAGAGGGAAAATGGGAAGGAGAGAAGGATTGAGGAGAGGGATATCATAGCTAGGATTGTAGGAAAGAGGAAAGGAAAGTTGGCATTGAGAGATAGGGAAAATTAAAGAGAGAGAGAGAGAATAAAGGTATAATTGAGTGGCTTCCTGGACATTATAACTTTGATCCCCCCTCCCCCCCACCCTCTCTCTCTCTCTCTCTCTCTCTCTCTCTCTCTCTCACAGCGTATTCTATATTTCCTTGTATCAGGACACTTTTACGTCCTTTTAGCATATCACACGTGTTTGTAGTGAGGGATCTTTTTCGATATTGTTACTACTACAACTACTACTATTACTGTTGCTGCTATTACTGTTACTACTACTGCTGCTACTACAACAACCACTACTATTACTGTTATTACTATTACTACTGTTACTACTACTACAACAACCACTACTATTACTGTTGCTGCTATTACTATTACTACTGTTACTACTACTGCTGCTACTACAACAACCACTACTACCACTATCACTGTTACTATTGGTGCTACTGCTGTTAATGTTACTACTACTATTACCATTACTACTACTGTTACTAACTAGAATTACTACTATTACTGTTGCTATTACTACTACTACTATATTGCTCTATAAATTTCCTATATCCTTTTTTTTTTTAATTCGATTTGTTCCTTGGGGGTGCCGAGTAAAGCGCATACACGTAATTTAATAAAAAGAATGAAATTGTTTTACTGTATATTTAAAAGTGAAAAAGTATGGATGAAGTTAATCGTTTGTAACAATCCTTTTACTCGCCTCACTGCCCACCCACCCTCCCTCCCTCACTCACTCACTCACTCACTCACTTTTCTCTCGTTGACTCACTTTTTTCCTCACACATCCACTGTCCTTTCACTCATTCACTTGTTTCTCTTACCCTCTCGCTTTTCTCTCACTCACTTTTTTGTTCACCCATTGTCCTCTCACTCACTTTTGTTCACTCACTCTTCTCTCACTCACTTTTGTTCACTCACTCTTCTCTCACTCACTTTTTTGTTCACTCACTGTCTTCTTACTCACTAACTTTCCTCTCACTCCCTGTCCTCTCACTAACTCTTCTCTCACTCACTTTTTTTTGTTCACTCACTGTCCTCTCACTAACTCTTCTCTCACTCACTTTTTTTGTTCACTCACTGTCCTCTCACTCACAAACTTTTCTCTCACTCGCTTTTTTTTTTTTTTTCCCTCACTCAGTCCTCCCTCACTCATAACTCACTCTCCTCTCGCTCAGTCCTCACCCATTTTTCTCACTCACTCACTGTCCCCCCTCTCTCACTCATTCACTTTTCTCTCTCTCACTCACTCACTCGCTCTTTACTCAGCTGACTTCATACCCTACCTCACTCTTCTCAAACACACACACTCTTGTTCATTCTCCTTTCTTCCTCATTCCTTTCTTCATCTTCACTTTCCCTTACCCATTCAAGTAATTTCACATCACTCATTACTTCTTTCTCCTACTCACCGTTCTCTCTATCTCTCTCTCTCGTTCATTTCTCATCACACATTCTTTCCCTCCCCTCCCCTTCCTCCTCTCTCTCCCCTTCCCCTTCTCCCTCCCCTTCCCCTTCTTCCCCTCCCTCCCCCTCTCCTTTCCCCTCCCTCCCTGCACATAAATACTTCTCTGACAGGTATAATCTCAACATTATGCGCTTATTATACTAACTTCGTCCTGACCTCCATTTACTGTAATATTTTTTTCCCTTAACATCGCCTTGTAACCGATTTATTCCATTTTTTATCATAACTTTTTTTTTTTCCTACCCATTTTTTTTTATCCAGTCGACCTTTTTATTTTTTATTTTTTTACCAAGTCGGTTTTTTGATACGTAGCCGACATTTTTTTTTTTTTTTAATCCCCGAATTTTTTCTTTACTTAGCCGACTTTTTTTTACTGACTTATTTTACCCAGCCGACTTTTTTTTAATTAGTGGACTTTTTATACCTGACGATTTATCTGACCGACATTATATATATATATATATAGCCCTTATCGTACTTTTAATCCCATTTTTGTGCCTGCACATATTATTATTATTATTATTGTTTATTATTATTTATTATTATTATTTATTAGTATATTATTCCTACTGCTACTACAACTAAAAGTAGTACTACAACTATTATTATTATTATTTCTTACGGTCCTGCGAGCCAGAGTATTATTTAGCCTTGTCCTGCCTCCACCCTTGACACTACGGCTCCTATGACTCATCCCCTAACACCTTTCCCTTAGCGATTTATTATACTTTGAAATGCTCGACGTATCCCAGCCTTGACAGGATATTGGAATTGTAGCGGATATTTAACACACGCTGTAACGCACTCCGTTGAATTAAATTGCTTTAGTGAAAGATTAAAATTCACTATTACTGACTTTCTAGCCCGTATTTTCTCCTAACGCCTTTTCCTAAGCGATTTATTTTATATACTGTACCTTATTTCGTCTGTGCGCATTAAATGACTTATCACCATATTTTGCATAAATAACGCGCAGAATTATATTGACCAACCGTATCCAGAAATCAATCGCTAAGGAAGAGGTGCTAGGGAGCCTCCTTGACCGACGAGAATACGGGCCCAAGAGTTGCCCCGACCATGACAGGGTTAATGGCACCTCGTTACACACACACACATACCTCTCTCTCTCTCTCTCTCAGGATACCCCCGTTTTTTCCTTCCCTTTATGGCTGCTCTTTCCTTTAGATGTCATGGCTGCTCTTTCCTTTAGATGTCATTTTTATATAGGAGATTATTATGTAAGTGCTTCACCCCTTTTGTACGAGTCTCTCTCTCTCTCTCTCTCTCTCTCTCTCTCTCTCTCACACACACACACACACACACACACACACACACACACACACACAGGATTAAGAGAGTGAGAATAGGAGAGAAGAGAGGAGTGAGAATAGAAAGGGGGAGTGCGAACAGAAGAGGGAAGAGGAAGAGAAGAGTGGATGGAGAGTAGAAGGGAGAAGAGAGGAGAGGAGTAAAAATTGAAGAGATGAGTGAGAAAAGAAGGGAGGGGAAAGTACGAGAGGAGTAAGGGAATAGAAAGGAGAGGATTGAGAATAAAAGAGAGGAGAGAAGAGGAATGAGAATAGAAGGGAGGAAGGAGAAGAGAGGAGTGAGAATAGATAGAAAGGAAGAGAGGAGTGAGGATAGAAAGGAGGAGAGGAAGAGATGGAGAAGATTTGGATTGACGTGCTTCATGACCCGTGTGAGTGGAACTGGGGTCAGCTTGGAGTGAGTGATGGTTGAGTGTTGTGATAGGGAGAGAGAGAGAGATTGTATAAAGGCCGGTAAGTCTCCCAGTACATGGTTTCTCCCTTCTCTTCACTCTATTTTTTTTTTTCTCACGTTTATCTCTTTTTTCCATCTCTTCCACCTTATGTCTTCTTCCACTTCTCTTCCTCAGTCCACCTCTTCTTTTCCTCCTCCCAGCTCTTCTTTTCCTTCTCCCAGCTCTTCTCTTTCTCCTCCCACATCTCTACTTCACTCCACCTCTTCTCTTCCTCCTCCCACATCTTCTCTACTTCATTCCACCTCTTCTCTTCCTCCCGCCACCTCGTGTAATTTTTCTGCCTCTTCCACTTCCTCCTCTTACTTTTCCCCCCAGCCTCTTCTACCTCTTCCCTCCACCTCTTCTTTCTACCTCTTCTTATCCTTCCACTGCGCCTTTTTACGTAAACTCTTCCCTCCATCTCTTCTCGTCCATCCACTCTTCTTCCTACCTCTGCTCTTCCTTCCACCTCCTCTCCCTTTCCTCCAGCCCCTCCCCCATTTTCTCCCTCCATCACTCTCACAGAATGACAAATGGATGGAGGCGGTTATAGGTTTACTCTACCCCCTCCCCCCTCTCTCTCTCTATGCCTACACTTCTCATTTTCATGCAGTATATTTAAATAATTCTCTCTCTCTCTCTCTCTCTCTCTCTCTCTCTCTCTCTCTCTCTCTCTCTCTCTCAAGATGGGCGTACACTAATTTACACATAAGATGTATTTAAATATATAAACACGAATTCCAATAAGATGAAACGCTGAGCGAAAGTTATAGAAAGTACATTACATTTTGGAAGCTGGGCGTACGAGAGGAGGTACGTTCGGAAAGGTGGCTCGCGGTTTTCGTTGTTTCTAGGCAATATACTGAGAATTAGACGTCTTATACCACCAGAAGCAATATAACCAAAGCTTGAAAGAACATATTTTGCACACAGGTATAAACGGTATGAGTTAGCTTTGAAATGAACGAAGTAGTGAGTAATTTGTTATTGTCTCAGGATATCTTGTGACGTCACGCACCAAGACGAGCATAGGAACCCCTTTCTCTTGTGTTTATTTTTGTAAATGTTACTTTAATATGCTCGAATGCCATATAAATAGCCTGTACTACGTCGATTGTATAAATTTTGTAATAGGTTTAGAAGTGAGTTAATGTGGGAAAGGCTAAAGACAAAGACGCCAAGGAAGAGTTTTAAAAGCCTCTTATTTTCACGAGGAAAGTATGGCCACTGATGACGTCACGAGTTAAGCCCCGCCCACGCACCCGTCAACCCAGTCAGTTTCTTCCACCTGGATGACCGGCATGCGATCGTTTTTTTAAGTGTTTTACGGTGATTTACGCGTTCAGTCGCTGGTAGACAAGACTTAAGTGTGAAATTAGTGCGTGGAGTAGTAGCTGGGAGGACAAAGAGCGACGGGGGAGCTAAAACACCGTCACCATGAAGCAAGGTACAGTAGGAAATTCAAACCGCGTAACCTCCATGATGAATTTTAAATGTCGCGCATAGCCTACATTCATTTCAATTTCACCTGCACGTATCCCTAGAAATAAGCGTGTTATATTGATTTGGCGCCTTATTCTAATTTCTATAGGTGTTGTAGGAGAAGTTGTAGGTTATAAGGATGTAGGATGACATGATGGTTTGGATAGTGATAAAAGATAGGATTGGTACGCTCGAGTGTGACGTCATGGCTCTCTCTCTCTCTCTCCTTCCTTCCTTCGTCTTGTTTTTCGTACACCATTTCATGCTCTCTCTCTTACTCCTCTCTGCTTTCCTCCTCCTCCGTGTGTGTGTGTGTGTGTGTGTGTGTGTGTGCGCGCGCGCCCCATCCCCCCTCCTTCCGCCCTCTTTCCCTTTCCTCTTCCTGTTATTATTCTGGTCGATGGAGCGATTGTTGTAGTAGTGGTAGTAAATTTTGGTAGTAGTGGTGGTAGCGATAGTTGTAGAGATGGTGGTGGCTGAGTGGTAGTTCTGATAATGGTATTGGTAGCTGCAGTAGTAGTCGTAGTTAAAGTGGTGGTGATGATATTTGGGTGGTGTGTGAGAAATAGTGGTAGTTGTGGTGGTGGGTATGGTAGTGATAGTTGTGGTGATGGTGGTGGATGTGGTAGTAATTGTTGTGATGGTGGTGGATGTGGTAGTAATTGTGGTGGGTATGGTAGTGATAGTTGTGGTGATGGTGGTGGATGTGGTAGTAATTGTTGTGATGGTGGTGGATGTGGTAGTAATTGTGGTGGGTATGGTAGTGATAGTTGTGGTGATGGTGGTGGATGTGGTAGTAATTGTGGTGATGGTGGTGGATGTGGTAGTAATTGTGGTGGTGGTGGTGGATGTGGTAGTAATTGTGGTCGTGGATGTGGTAGTAGTAGTGGTGGTGGTGATAATGGAGGATTTTAAATTGTATGGTGGTGGATGTGGTAGTAATAATGGTAGTTGTGGTGGTGGTGGATGTCGCAGTTATAGTGATAGTGTTGAGGTTGTGACGGTGGTAATGGTGGTGATAGTGTTGTGGTAATAAGTGGTAGTTGTGGTGACAGTGTTGTGGTAGTAACAGTGGTGGTTGTGGTGATAGTGTTGTGGTAATAACGGTGGTAGTTGTGGTGATAGTGTTGTGGAAATAACAATGGTATTTGTGGTGATAGTGTTGTGGTAATGTGGTGGTTGTGGTGATACTGTTATGATAGTTGTGGTGAGTGTTGTGGTAATAACTGGTAGTTGTGGTGATAAT
The DNA here is from genome assembly GCF_032717465.1 of Coenobita brevimanus. NCBI lineage: Eukaryota > Metazoa > Arthropoda > Malacostraca > Decapoda > Coenobitidae > Coenobita > Coenobita brevimanus. The sequence goes on along the minus strand of NC_136955.1, from coordinate 2,551,188 downwards.
GTTGTGGTAGTAATAGTGGTAGTTGTGCTAGTAAGTGATAGTGTTGTGGTAGTAGCAGTGGTTGTTATGTTGATGTAATAACTGGTAGTTGTGGTGATAATGTTGTAGTAATAACAGTGGTAGTTGTGGTGATAGTGTTGAGGTAATAACAGTGGTAGTTGTCGTGATAGTGTTGTAGTAGTAAGTGATTCTGTAGATAGTGTTGTGGCAGTAATAGTGGTAGTTGTGGTTGTAACAGTTGTAAACGTGATGATAGAAATATTTACAAGCCAACATCTGACAGATTTAGTCATCTGAACGAGTCACAAGAACCAGAGTTATTTCTTATCCACTTATGGTGAATATGAAAGAACTTCACATCTCCTGTGAGGTATCTGCATTTTTCGTCCAGTTGAGTATTGTCGCCTCCGGTTAACCTGTACCGCGCTGGGCAAAAAAGAAAACTGATACCCCTCTATGCTGGCTGAGTTTGTTTTTTTGGCTAAATGGGCTTAATACATCATTATAAGATTCCCTGGCAGTAATAAAAGTAATCATCAAAGCCAGAAAGTTGGCTGAATCGAGGCAGGTTGGTGCCACTCTATCTGTGAAATCTTTGAGGTTACTGAGAGAGCTGAGCGTCTGTGAGCTTGTGAACCGATTTTGGATTTTTTTGTGGGTAAATACATTGATATGAGATCCCTGGCACTGGTAAAAATAATCAGCAAAGTCAGAAAGGAGGTTGATTCGAATCAGGTTGGTGCCACTCGACCTCTGATTCTTCTGAGTTACGGCGAGAGCTGAGGAGCTGTGAGCCTGTGAAGACATGCTTCCTGCTTTCCTGAATCAGCGTTGTAAATGTAGCGGAGAAATGTTAGCGAGACACTTTATTACCTTCCAGTTTCCTTTGGTTACTTACAATGACTTCTCAGCGCTGCAGGACATAGATCTATGTCACAAGTATTTTTGAACGGGACGTAGATCTACATTGCTAGCGTGGGATGGATTAATGTATGCTGTAGTTTTTCTTCATTCGGCACAGATTTCTGCCCCCCTTCAGCTTCTTCCCCTGTAGTTCAGTGGCAGACTATAACAGCACTATGGTTCTACCTTCATTCCGTGGCTCTTCGTGACTAGCATAAGATTGTAGGGTTAATATTGTTTTAGAAATTAAGCATTCAAGATGGAGAGATGGCAGTTTTAGGAAGAGATAAAGTTGATGAGTTTCTATAAGTTATGCCTTAGAATTGCTTGTCTTTTAACCCCTTCTTTACCGAAAATGTGTTTTGATGTACCCCCATACATCGCCTGTAAACACCCATGAGATACCGGAACCGTTACCTTGGTACGCTGGTACACCCTCTAATGAATGGCAGCTGATGGGGCTCAGGGTAGCCCAGTAAGGCTGTTTCTGAAGACCTTGTGTTAGCAACAGCTCTGTGTTTTGACAACAAAGACTGTGACGAAGTTCTGACAAATTCTGACATCATAAGATACGTCATGACTGAGTTGCGGTGGCACCAATGGCTTGCTCACTCATCTGTGATGTAACCTCTTTTAGACCAATCATTATTTTATTTATAATTTCTACTACAGATATCGTACTATATTTTCTGCTGACATACGGCAAAATTTACACCCCTTGGCCTGCCTGAGAGAGTCAGTTACCACGCACTTGACCACGAGATAAGGTGTACAGGATATTTTTTTCTCATGACGTCTCTGGTGGATTCCAATAGTGACGAGTTTATTCCTCATGAGGATACTTATTTAGATGTATCAGATGATGATGCAGCAGTGTCTGATGTGTCAGTAGATGACTGTGATCCTGAAAATGATAGCGAGGTTGAGGTGAGAGAGGAGGAGGAGGAAATTAGTAGCGAGCTTAGTGACACTGCACTCTCGGCAACAAGTGGGTCAAGGTTGCCATCACCATCACATGTGTCCACACACTTCATGCACAGCATACAAGGTAAATAAATAAACCATCCATCTGTGCAGGACATTTTTTTCAAGCCAGTTTGTACAGTAGTTATCTGGGTAACAGTACTTCAGCATAAGATATGTAAACTTATATATCGTAATGAATTATTTTATGATCTTTTTTTTTATTACCATCATCATCATGCTGGGTTTAAATGATCATCAGTATACAAACAAATCACAAAGAGTGAATAGTTTCGACATGGCAAAAAATATACACTACCCCTCACACCACAGGAGTGGGAGCTATCAGGTCGGTATGGGGGGTAAACGTAGTGTTTACATTGGGGGGAGGGGTCGGTAAAGAAGGGGTTAATCAGTTTGATGATTTGTGTGTGTGTGGAAGAGAGAGAGAGACTGACTGATGACTTTGCTGCTGTCTAAATACATTTTGTTGTTTAACTATTTTTGTTGTTCTTGTAGAAGTTTTGGTGTAACTGATGACTTCTTTTTGTATTAGTTTGTCAGCTTAAATGTCAGGACCAAGTAGCCTAGCCCGGAGCCCCTACATGCATGGTGGGGCATAAAAGGTCTTGATTATTATTAGTATTATTAGTGTTGCTGTTGGGGTTATTGTATAATTACCGGGTATTATAATAATAATATTATTATTATTGCTGTTGGGGTTATTATTCGTCATTTTTGTTTTTGAAGGCTCCAACATGCTTGCATGTGTTAGCTTTGGTCACCAGATGGCGGCCTTCCATGCTGCTTAATCAGTGGCAGCCTTCATGTTCAGTTCCTTAACCCTGAGGTCAGACTTTTTCCCGTGTCTTTTTCGGTCAGCTTCTCACAACCCTGCACCCAATATTAACGCTTCTCACTTTCTGCACCCAGTTATCATCCCCCATCCTCTCCTCATGCCCAACCCACCTCAATCTACCTCTCCTCATCACAACACCACTACACTCCAGTCCCATCCTACCTCTCAACTCTTCCCGTCGTAAACCCAGCCCCCGCGGGCCTTGCACGCAGGGACGCACTGCACATCCACCTAATCATTGTCACTTCTGTATGTTTGAGCCTGTGAATATCCTCTTCCTTTACTGCGCAGGTCTCACTACCATACAGTATTTACACTCCTAACACATGCTGCATACAAAGATCCCATATCAGGTAGGGAGAGCCCTCTCAATGTCAGGAGAGGCAACAGCTCCCTGAACTTCTTCCAACCACTTCTCACCATAGCCACAGAGCTAGCTCCAGCCCCACCTCCAGCACATGACATGTCTCCCAAATAAAACTCTTCTACACACTGAAGAGACTCACCAGCAAGTTCAATCCTTTCACGCCTGACAATCTCCACCTGCTCTCCCCAACATGCCGCACACATAAAAGCAGCATTATCTCGCATTCTGCCTCTAATACCACTTATCACAAACACTGCACACTTATCACAAACACTGCACAAGATGGAAGTACTTCCCACTCCCTTGTGGCAGATTTGCACATGGCCACTCTCCCTCGTCTTTGACAGTACCACCACCAGCCCTAGATATCATCACTTTTGTTTTATCTGCATTTACTTTTAAACCCCTGTGCCCCATACCATCTCTCCATTTCCTAAATCTTTCCTCCGCATACCTTTCATTCTCTGCAATCAACACCAAATCGTCAGCATACAACATCTCCCACGGGAGTCCATATCTGAAGTCACGTCAGAGGGCTTCAGGTACCATGATAAACAACAAGGGACTCAAAACTGACCCCCTGATGGACACCAGCAGTCACAGAAACTCATCACTCAAATCCCCATTCACTGTTACTTGGATGCAAGCACCCACATACATGGCCATAACCAGCCACTCCTCCATCCCAAGCTTTCTCATTGCCCACTTCACCACCTCTTTTGGACTCTATCAATGGCCTTCTCCAGATCAACAAAATCAAAGTACAGTTCCCTTTCCATTCCTATATATTTCTCCCAAAGCTGTCGAACAATGAATATGGCATCAGTAGTCCCCCTCCCTGGCATAAACCCAAATTGCTTCTTATAAATATTCACTCTTTCTCTAATCATACCTTCTAGAACTCTCTCCATAACCTTCAGTATCAGATCTAAAAGCTTTATACAGTAACCTCTCAAATAACGCGAGGGTTAGGTTCCTGGAGAGGTCACGTTAGTTAAAAACGCGTTTTTTAAACATAATTTTCCCATAAGAATGGTAATATTGGGTGTTATGTTCCTGGACTCTGGGAAAGTCTACCCATTTGGGGAGTTATGCTGCTCTAAACTTAAAAGCAACAATATTAATTTGAAGGAAAATCGACGTAAAAAACAAAAACAGTATATCTGGGGAGAAATAAACATTTGAGTCCTAGATGGGCCGAAGTGTTGTTTACTTCTCCCCAAATACATACTGTTTTCGCTTTTTTACATGGATTCTCTTTCAATTCTGCTTCATTCACGGAATTGTGAAAGTTCCTCAACATTATTAATGCATTAGTAGGTCATAAAAACACTACAGTAAAAGCAACATTTTCATTACTGTAAGTAGTTCACAAACAATAACAACACAGCCTCACTTCATCCATGCATCACTCATCGTCTGCTGCTGTCCCTCCTTGCTCCTCTACCCCACCTCCTGCCACTCCCCACCCTAAATTTGTTGTCCCTCCTTGCTATACCATCCTTCCTCTTCCTCTGACTCTCGTGCTACTGGTGATGAAGATACATCCCTTAAGTTTTCTGTCTTCATGAAGAACTGTTCTATCTTGGTCTGAGTGGTTTTCTTTTTTTTGTTCTGCAGCATCAAGTTGTTACAAGTTAGATCTGCCAGCACTTTCCTAGCCAAATTTTGTTCTAAAATGAGCCAAATTGCTCAGAATAGGGCCAAATTTCATTTTCGAATATTATAGTTCGAATAAAACCAGTTTAAGCCACAGACAAATAATAAACTGTATTTATGCATAAACTGCCACACATGGTCTATCAGCTCGGGACTGTCCAAGGCGCACGCGGCTAATTTGAAACTGTCACGTACGTGTAAAGTCGCGTTAAATTGAGAAACCCTTGTTAGTTAAACATATCTTCTTAAATATTTGCTCGTGTTAAAATGAAAATGCGTTTTTTAAACTCGTGTTAGTTGAGAGGTAACTGTAGCTCTATAATTTCCTCTTTCCAAGGCATCACCCTTCCCCTTGTACACATTTACAATTACACTCTTCAGCCAGGCATCTGGGACAACACACTCGTATACTGTATAATCATATTTATTAGGTCAGTGACTAACCTCACTCCTATATCTCCTGAGACCTTCAACATTTCAGCAGTCAACCCAAACACACCTGCTGCCTTCCTCTCCTGCATCCTGCCTATTGCCTCACTCACAGTAGCTGCTTAAATCAAATGCCAAGGGCCAAACACTGTATCTCCTGGCTCCAAACCATCCTTGTCCCAGTCAAACGCCTCATTCAACAACTGCCCGTAATGCTTTCTCCATGCATCTTTAATATTCCCACTGTTCACGTCTACCCTTTATCATTCTTCACACACTGCTCACCTATATTATCCTGATTATCCCTCGTCACCTGATTTGCCACCTTAAGTATCATATTCATCCTTTCCACATGATGTAGGATCTCAAGTAAAAGTGTCTGTGATTCGCCCTGTATGCAGTACTGGTACTGCTATTCTAACCCTACGCTTGGCAGCCAAGTACTCCTCTTTGTTACCACCCTTCTTCTATTCCTGGAAAAGCCTTCTTTTCTCCCTAACTGCAGCTTCTACACCCTTATCCCACCACCAAGTAACTTTGTCTTGGTGGGCCTTTTGCCCATCTGCATACTGCATCAGTAACTCTCAAGAGGTTGTTCTGAGGGCTCTGTACTGTTCATTAACACCTCTATCAACGGCTGCCTGTTCTGCCACCTCTCTCCTCATCTCGCTAAAGAAAGCGTCCCTTACTGCTTGGGGTTCCAGCTTCCATATTATCCTCGTAGGTACATAAGTCCTCATTTCCATCATTCAGTCTTTGAACACCATGTCACATATCAATAATTTGTGCTGCTGCACACACTCCTCACTTCCTGTAATGGTAACATCCCTCACTAACGTCCTATCAGGGTTCTTGACTAGAAAATAATCCATCTGACTGTTTTTTCCCCCAGACTCATGTATAATCAACCTACTCTCTGTTTTCCTAAAATGTGTGTTGCACACAATCATGTTCATTGCCTCCCCAAACTCGAGTATCCTTTCCCCTTCTGTGTTTCTTATACCATATGTACATCACCCATGTACTCCTTCATATCCCTGAGCCTGACCTACATGACCATTTAAGTCCCCTCCCAAAACCACTATCTCATCATCCCCTGTACCACCCACTACACATATTAAGTCATCCCAAAACCTATCCATCTCTACCTCATCCAAGCCTGCCTGTGGAGCATACTGTATGCTGATATAATTGCAAACATCATTCCACTGAACAAAATATTCACTACTAATATCCTATCACATACATAACATTCATAACATATTCCACCCATTTCTCCGCAACCAACACCCCCACACACCCCCATATCCGTAATATATTCCACCCATTTCTCTGCAACCAACACATCCACACACCCCCATGTCCGTAATATATTCCACCCATTTCTCCTCAACTAACACACCCACACCCCCATATCCATCTGTCCTCCCTTGCCAAAACAGCTTACAGTAGCGATCCATTCCAGCAATATTTCTGGCTGATCCACCCCCTGTACCAGACTTCCTGCAAACATCCCACATCCACCCACCTCTTACTGAATGCCTCAGTGACTTCCCTTACTCTACTCCTTAAACTTCCTACATTCCATGAACTGACTCTCATCCCCCTGGGCAATTTAATTTCCTCAGGCTTGCTTTGAAGCTTATTTTTGTACTTGGTCAAGTCGGTAATAATAAAGGCGATGAGACATACCCACCCACTGCACAGTCCCAGGTCCAGGTAATGAATCTGGGACTCCTATCCCACCAGCCTTACCAGTGGCTGTGGTAGTGGGCTCGGAGCACCCTGCCAGGACAGCTACAGGGACACCCTCCAAGCACGCCTTGGCACTGTAACTGCCCCGCCAATATACACCCACTGATAGGGCAGCCTCCTGGGGTGCTACTTCCAGGTTTGGGCCCCTCTGTATTGGAGGGAAGTGGCAGCCCAGGAACCGCAATGCCCTTTACCCTCTAGCACAGGTTTGAACCCCATCTTGCCCCAAACCTGCTATCTACGCCAGTTGAACCCCGGTGTCGCCTCCCTCCAAAAGTCTGCCACTAGGTAGTGGGGGCAAAGTTTTCTGGCCGCATGCCCTTGCTGGCATCAACCCCTGTAATGTAGTGGGATACATTGTATGATATGTAAAGCACATGTGGTGTAGTGCATAAGGTCGAGGTAATGTTTGGGAGAGTATGTTGGTCTACTCTCCATGTTACTGTCACACTGAAAAGGTCAGCAATGGGGCATGGTTAGGTAGCTGGTGAAACAGGAGCTCCAGCTCTCCTTATCACCAGCATTCCCATTCCCCTGAGGAGTACCACCCTGTTTGGCCCATGTTACAGCCACATCCTGTCATTATTATAATTAATATTGCTGTTGATGTTATTACAGTATTATTATTATTACTGTTGGGTTTATTTTTTATTTTTACTGTTGGGACTGTTCTTGTAAAGTTTTTCTGTGGTTTCGTATCATGTGGCTAATGTTTTGTTTTTGTTATACAGTGGTGCCAGGAACTTAGGTATAAGACAAATCTGAATGTGAACCTGGTGGACTGCATGCTGAAGTTGTCTGTCTGCAGCAGTTTATCAGACATGGTGCTTTCAGATGTTGAGCAGAGGTCCACTCCCAAGCAGGGCAGAAGTTCATTCCCATTTTTAATGCAGGAGTCCGTACCCACTACTGAGCAGAGCATAGTCCCTGTCAGAGTGAAACGGTAATCTGCCCTCATGCCCTAGAGTGTCCTTGTTTTAGCTTTCCTTTTGCCAAGTTACAGTTGAAGAATTGTTAGGTTCATAGCTATGTACAGTATGAAGTTGATGTGCTATTTTTCCCCATTTGAAAGTATACTTATATATATATATATATATATATATATATATATATACATCTACATACATACATACATGCACACACACGGTACATCCCCCTAGTATGCGCCTATATGGGCGGCAGAGGATGTCGCGTACTAGGAATGCGCGTACTGTGAATACATAAACTTATGGAAAAAATTATATATGGGCGGCATCCCCCTTCATGGGCAACCCTTGAGATGCCTTTCAGACCTAAGTATTGTACTATACAGGGAAACTAACTGAGATATATTACCAAAGATAAAGTAAACCAACATGATTATGGCTTTACTAGGTAAATCAACAAGGATATGGCTTAACTAAACCAACAAGAATATGGCTGCTCACCTTTACCCGTTATCGCTTCTTGGGGGGGCAGTGTTGCGTACTCGGGGTAACCCCGGATTTGGGCCACTCTTCGCTGCATGTCTCACAAGGAGTTCAATTCGCGTACTACTACTATTTAAAAAAAAAAAAGTCCTTGCGTATAAGGGGGATCGTGTACTCGGAACGCGTGTACTGTGGGGATGTACTGCATATATATATAATATATATATATATATATATATATATATACTGTATATATATATATATATAGGGGGGGGGGGGCGCGGTAGCACAGTTGTAGCGCGCCGGACTCATAATCGGGGGATTGCGAGTTCGAGCCTCGCCCGGGCTGCCGTGCCGGGAGTGGTAGCTCGCTCCTGTAACCCTAGCGGGGCTATATAGTCCAATACAGGGCTTAGCTCGGGGGAACTCCATTTCTCCCATTTTTCCCCCCTGGGGAAGGGGGGATAGAATACTTCCCCAGTATTCCCTGCTTGTCGTAAGAGGCGACTAAAAGGGACACTTTTATCTACATTCTTTTTGCTGTCTTTCTTTCCCTTGTACTTTGTCTGTCCAAACCCTCTGCATTTTACTTTCATTTAGTTAATTTCCTCTCTCCACTGTCTGGTTCCTGCGAGTCACTGGCATTGGCTCCAGGGTAAAAAAATTTTACTGCCTAAGAAATCTTGATGAACTCTGGTGACGAAGCAATGGCCCTCAGTTCCGTGCAGCCCTTAAGTGGGCAGGGGGTGCTAAGAATCCCACGGTTTAGAAATAAGTTCATAAATCCAAAAAGAACCTTAAGAATAGGAAACTGGAATGTTCGAACTCTCAATCAGGCTGGTAAAATGGAAGAACTTATTTCAGTGTTCAAGGAATACAAGATGGATATTTGTGCTCTTACAGAAACGAGGTTGCTTGGAGTTGATAAAATGAATTTGGAAGATGGTATTACTATGTTGGTTTCTGGTAGGAGTGATGGAAATCATTACCAAGGAGTAGGCTTACTGCTGAGTAGAGATGCTTGCAAGGCACTATGTGAGTTTGAACCAATTAATGAGCGCTTGCTTTATGCTCGCTTAAAATCTGACCATGGTAATATCAGTATGGTTGTAGGGTACGCTCCGACAAATGAGGCTGCTGATGAAATGAAGGATGACTTTTATGAGAAGCTGCAGGATGTAGTGAATAGAGTGGCAAGACATGATGTGTTAGTTTGCATTGGTGATTTTAATGCTATTGTTGGCAGTAGTAGGGATGGCTTTGAAGATTGTATGGGTAAGGAGGGTGTTGGTATAAGAAACGAAAATGGGGTGCGACTTGCAAGCTTTTGTTTGGCAAATGACCTTATCATTGGTGGAACTATCTTTGAGCATAGAAAAATACATAAGACTACTTGGATTTCACCATGTGGTAAATATTGTAACCAGATTGACCACATTGCAATTAGCAGAAGGCATAGAAGTTATTTGCAAGATGTTTGCGTAAGGAGGGGGGCAGATATAGGTAGTGATCATCAACTTGTTGTGTCAAAGATTAAAATAAAACTTAAGAGAAACGTTAATGGTAATTGTACAGGAGGTAATAATTATGATTTTGATGAGCTGAGAAGTGATGAGAGCACAAGGGAAAAGTTTCGGTGCGAATGTAGAAACAGGTTTCTAGTCCTGCAGACTTTGATGGAATCTGAAGACAATGATATTAAGCAAATGTGGAGAGAGGTAAAAGAGGTTTTGCATGAGAGTGCTAAGGTTACTATTAAGAAAAAGGGAAAAGCTAGAAGGAAAAAGTGGATGTCAGATGAAACATGGAATGTAATTCAGAAAAGGAAAGAGGCTAAGTTAAGAAGTGAAGAACAACATGTTGATGGCCAGGTAGTTGAAGTACTTAGAGCAAAGTACTGGAGTTTACATTCTGAAGTAAAAAGACTCGTTAGACGTGATAAGAGGAGACTATATGATGAAAAGGCGACAGAGACAGAAATTAAATTAAGTAAAAATGACGGTCAGAGCACAAGAGTAGCGTATCAGGCCATAAAGGAGTTAACTGGGACTGAAAGGAGAAGGAAGGAAATACCTGTACGAGATAGAAATGGTAATTTGATGACTAAAGATTTGGATATAAAAGGAAGATGGAAAGAGCACTTTGAATCTGTTCTAAATAGACCAATCCCAGCTGAAGAGGACATTTTGCCAGCCGAGAGAGATTTGCAGATAGAAACAGGGGATATAACTTTGGAAGAGGTAGCAAAATCTATAAAGGAGTTAAAGAATTTTAAGGCTCCAGGTGAGGATGGAATATTCCCTGAAATGCTTAAGGTGGAAAATGATGAGTTGATGAATGCGCTTTTGAAACTTTTTAATGTGGCTTGGGATAATGGTGGAATTCCAGAAGAGTGGAAAAATGGAGTGATTATAAAAATACCAAAAAAGGGAGATTTAAGTGTGTGTGGCAATTGGAGGGGGATAACTTTGACACCTGTAGTTGCAAAGGTCTTTTCCAAAATCTTGTTGAACAGAATAGAGCCAGTAATTGATAAAATTTTAAGAGAAGAACAAGCGGGATTTAGAAAGGGTCGAGGTTGTAATTATCAGATTTTTATTGTAAGGCATCTAATGCAACAAGCTAATGAGATGAAAATGCCACTTAACATGTGTTTTGTGGATTTTGAAAAGGCGTTTGATAGTGTTTCACGTGGAGCTATGTTGAAAATTATGAGATTCTATGGTATACCAGAAAAGTTTGTAAATATTATTAGAAGCCTGCATGAAGGTACTTTTTGTAAGGTAATGGTGGGTGGTTCTTTGAGTGATCCATTTCAAGTTAGGTCAGGAGTGATTCAAGGAGGAGTTCTTTCGCCATTGTTGTTTGTTTTGGTTATGGATTATGTTATGAAAAAGGTTGTAAGGAGAACAGGTGCAGGAATTAATTGGACAGAAAATAAGAAGCTGATGGATTTGGACTATGCTGATGATATTGTACTGATTTGCGGAAGTATTTACGAGATGCAGAGGGTGCTCGATTGTCTGGTGGAGGAAGGAGAAAAAGTGGGATTGGTAATAAATTGTGGAAAGACTGAAATTATTAATATGAACGTGGAGAACCAAATCGATTGTGTAATAGGGTATAATGTGGTGAAGAATGTAGAAAACTTTAAATATCTGGGAACGATTGTATCATCTAATAGATCATTAAACAATGAAATTGAGGAGAGGATTAGACTGGCTTGGCGAGCTGTTGGAATGTTGAAATCTGTTTGGAATAATAATATGCTTTCGGTACATACTAAAGTGAAAATTTACAAGTCCATGGTTAGACCAATTTTAATTTACGGGCATGAGTCATGGTACAGTACAATTGCAACAGATCAGAAAGTATTGGGATTTGAGAATAAAATACTGAGAAGGATTCTTGGGGTAAAGTGGCAAGACAGAGTTACAAATGAAAGAGTAAGGGATATTACGAGAGTGGAACCAGTTAATGAATATGTGAGACTGTCTCGCTGGAAGTGGCTGGGGCACATATACAGAAAAGAAGGTTGTTTAATACAGGATGTGCCAGAGTGGATTGCTAGAGGAAGAAGAGGTAGAGGTAGGCCGAGGGAAACCTGGTTGAGGACAATGAAAAAAGAAGCAGGAGAGGAGTGTTGGTGGGACCTGAAGGAGATGGCAAGAGACAAATATTGGTGGAGAGAGTTCATTGAGGCCCTATGCATCCCGTGGGGTGCCACAGGAAATGATTGATTGATTGATTGATATATATATATGTTTGTGTGTTGGTGGTAGGTGGGGGTACTCACCATCCACTCACTTGATGTAGTGCTGCTCTCAGGTATCTGCCCTTTCCTCTCCATCCTTCTTTCCTTCCATTCTGTTTTGCCTTTCTTTCCTTCATTCTTTCCTTGTCCTTCTGCCTCCGGTTGACTTTACACTCCCTCTTCTGCCTTTCTTTCCTTCATTCTTTCCACTTCCTTCAGCCTGTGGGTGACTCTGCACTGAATGACAAGCCAAATGGTTTCCTGTGCACCAGGAATCCATTTACTATGCTGGGTGGTAACCATATAATCAAATTTTGGCGCCTGGTGGTTTAGTGGGTAATTATTGTGCTCCAATCGGATTGAGCCGGTGAAGGTTTATATTCAAGGGGTGGTTGGGGTTGATTGCTTATGTAATGCCACTCAGGGATGAGTGAGGCTGGTCACTCTCATCTTAAATGTCGGGACCAACTGCCTAGCCCCAGGCTCCTACTCTCCTCATGGGGCAATGTAGGATTGGATGATGGATGGATGTTTGTGTGTGTGTATGTATAGCTGATGAAAACTTTATTACTAGCCTACCAGCCTTGGTCTTAAGGCAGCTATCAACCGGTACAGAGTCAAGTACACCTCTGATATCTTCTCGTCCCACTTGACTTGTCGGAGCATCAGCACAGTACAGTACAATAAAGTACCGTAATGATACTGTGCTGTAATACAGTGCAGGACTGTACTGTAATGATACAGTACAGTCATACAGTGCCGGTTGGCTACCGTTTATGAGTTGGTTGACATGCCTCAACACTGGATATTGCATAGAACTGCTGGTTACGTCCTGTTTCAGCGCCAGATATTGCGACAGCAAATAATTGAGAGTTTACTGTAGCTGTGTATAACAGTACAGTGTGTTATGGCACCTTTCCAAACCTCTCTATCTTACCTGTTTGTACCACCCTGCCCCACACAAATTACCCCTTACTTATACCCACCGTCAGGTAAAACACTGAAAGAGATTAACTATTGTAATTAAGAGCATGTGTGGTATTAAACCAGCATTAACAAAAACAAAAGCTAGGCTGGGTACCCGTGTGTTGTTGATGTGTAGCTCCATGGCACTCTCCCCCACCCCAAATGTTGTTATTGTTGAGTTGTTGCCACTCCTGCACTTGTTATTGTTGAGATGTTGCTGCTCCTGCACTTGTTATTATTGTTGAGATGTTTCTGCTCCTGCACTTGTTGTTATTGTTGAGATGTTGCCACTTCTGCACTTGTTATTGTTGAGATGTTGCCACTCCTGCACTTGTTATTATTGTTGAGATGTTGCAGCTCCTGCACGTGTTGTTATTGTTGATTTGTTGCAGCTCCTGCATATGTTGTTATTGTTGAGATGTTGCAGCTCCTGCATATGTTGTTATTGTTGAGATGTTGCAACTCCTGCATTTGGTGTTATTGTTGCCGCTTCTGCACTTCCTTCATCAACATCTAAGTTAAATCCTCATTGTCTGGTGTAGTGGCATAATCATGGTGAGAGTCATCGGAGATGGAGGTATGTAGTCACCTCTCCATGGATTTCTTCCCTCCTTTTGTTACTGTCATAAAGTTCATGTTACATTCCTCTTTCTGCCTGATGTACAATGAAGACACAAACTATCTTCCCAGTTCCGTCCAAAGATAATTTACACCTGGTGAAACACAATGAAAACCCTGTCTCTACTAGTGCATGTTGCAAATGGTTCAATTTTTCTGCTATATACTGCATTCGTCAAACTTTGGGAAGATTGTTGTCTTTGACTGTACTCTTTTTGAAATTTATCAAAATTATGTCCTATTTCTCTGTTTATGTATGGATGGAAGTAAAAGTGCAGTTTTAGGCCAAGTTAGATTGTATTTGACATTTTAACCCAGCCATTGAGTTGCGTTTGATCCCAGGAGGAAGCCAGCTCAACTCAATGCCGGTCCCAAGCCCGGATAAATTGGGGAGGGTTGGTGTCAGGATTGGGTATCCGGCCGTAAAAATTTGCCAAACCCTGACACGGTATGGTTCATTACCGTATCGCTTAGCGTACTGAATTTCAGGTGTTTTCACTGGCTAAATTGAGTAAATGTACCCCCCTTCCCTCCCCCTTATCTCTCTCACTGTCTCTCTTCGTGTGAAGTCTGGGTGGCTGGGTACTTAGAATAGTCCACACATACACCTCCCCCCAGTTTCTGTCAATTTGATGTCGTCTCGCCATGCTTGCTTGTTGTGTGGGGATGGTCTTCTTACCAGGGGGTCGCTAAGAAGGGGTCTTAAAAGTGATGCCCTGGCCCTAGGATGTACTGCGCGAACCCACAACAGGCACGTAAGGTGAACGGCGAGATGTCACAAAGGGGGGACGTTCCGGCCATCACATGCACTCGGCCCTTGCGTGTGACAATCACGTGGTTGCTTTGTTACTATTTTTTTCTATTGAATAATGTCTTTTCAATTTTGATTTTAATAATATTTATCTAAAATGTTTATTATATGCCGTGTGGGTGTTGGATGTACCTGAGAGGACGCTTTTGAGGCCATAACCCCTGGGCACAACAAACAATCGGGCTATATGCCATTTTCACCCTGCCTGGCACCACATCTGTGAGGTCATCAACATATGAGGCATTGATGTCATTCCTGATGGTGTCGGACTTGTTGAATTGAGTATAGTCTGGGCCGATGTGTTGCTCGTTAATCAGGGCACCAGCACTTATCTGAATGTCACACGTGGGACGCTGATACATATTTCACATCCTCTCAGTCTTCACGCACCATTGCCAAGATAGGCAAGAGTCCCAACCACCAGTCATGGTTTAGATCTGTTTCGGCCACATCTACATGCAGCACCTGAATATTCTGCATCATAATCCTAGGGTGCCTCCATTCTGTTAGGTTTCTAAGTGAGTGAAATTATTTTTATAAGAGTAGGATGTCACCAAGCGATTAGGTTTCCAAATTGGATGTACTTTTCTGTATCAGAAAAGTAAGATGTCACCAAAATGTCACCAAGCTACACCGTACAAAAGAGTCTGTGCAAAGGCTGTGATATGGCTGACGATTCGCTTAGCAGAACTCTTTCGATGTCGATTACTTGGGTGGAAGGTGCTACGTGTGCGCGACCGGAAATTTGTTTGCGGCTGGCGTTCAATCCTGTTCTCAGTGTGAGCTCACCATTCCGTGCACACCAGCTTCTGTTGTTTTCTGCATCTCAGGCACACCAGTTCCTGTTGGTGTGTTTTCTCTTTCTCACACACACCAGTTCCTGTTGGTGTGTTTTCTCTTTCTCACACACACCAGTTCCTGTTGGTGTGTTTTTTCTTCCTCACACACATCAATTCTTGTTGGTGTGTTTTCTCCTTCTCACACACCAGTTCCTGTTCTTGGTGTGTTCTAAGAAAACCAAGATCAAGACCAAGACAAAGATCAAGAAGGAATTGAAGGCCAGATTTAATGCCTCCAGTTTGAAACGTTTCTCTTAAAATCAAACATTTACAGCCATCAGTCAACACAGACAGACTAACAAGTAAAACTGCAGGGCCTATGCAGTGATGATGATGGCAGCATGTCCAATGGTAGGGTGGTTGGGACGGGCATGGTGTGGGTCCGAGCAGCTTACCTCCTCGTGGTGGACCTGGGTAGAGTGATCTTCGTGTAAATATTGTTGCTGTGGCTCCAGGTTCATTGGAAATATGAACCCTCTGGGGTGCAGACTGAAAATGCCTTCCTGCAGCCCACAACCCTTGTTTGGGAGATGAGTCGAGGGATGTTTGTGTAGGTGGGCAGTAGAAGCACCCAGTCATATCAGTGCCACAATATGAAAGCATCCCTCTCCACAACCATATATTCAGAGCTACTTGAAGCTCATGAATGAAGATCACTCTAGCTGAAAGCTGCAGTTTATTGACAAAGTTTGTCTGGCAACACAATGACTTAGTGGCATTAAAATATGGTTATTGGCACTAAAATATATGCTTGGTGACATTAAAATACATGCTTGGTGACATTATAATATGAATGGTGACATTATATGTCTGGTGATATGATTGGTGACATTAAAATACATGCTTGGTGACATTATAATATGAATGGTGACATTATATGTCTGGTGATATATGCTTCGTGACATTTTATGCATGGTGACATTACAGTATATGCTTGGTGACACAGAGAGGTTCTTAGAGGTTTGGTGACATTACTCAGAGGTTTGGTGACAATACTTCGTGATGTTACTTAGAGGTTTAGTGATGAGGCACTTGGATTACTTTGTGGTTTGGTGACATCCCAAAGCAAATCATTTTCATAAAAAAAATAAATAATAATGACCACCATACAGCAAAGCATAGGGTAATAATATTGTATTTTATATGTATATATTTGAGATGCACTTTTTTACAGGTCATTATGAAGGTACAGTATCTTGCTATATCTCATATTGCTTCTTTTTGGTCTTGTATTCCACAAAGCCAGTATTATGCTTGTTATATATTTCAGATATATTTTGTCTTGTTATATCACATAAATGTTTTAGGTATATTTCCTGTTATGTCTGGTATTGTCATCGTCATCATCCGGACCCCCTTCCAACCCTACGGCAGGGTGAGGAGTAGCAACGTCCAAACAGCCCAAGTTTACCCAATCCAATGGACCACGCTTCCATTCACTCATCATTCAAGACCCCGGAATCCTGCTTCTACCTGATAAGCCAGGTATCTGGTACTGTGCTTGTTATATTTTTCAGATACTGTATATGCTGCCTTGTTATACCTCATATCACTTCTTTTGGTATATTTCCTGTTATACCACAAGTCCAGTATTATGCATATTTTTTTCAGACATATTTTCTCATACCTCTTATCGCTTCTTTTGGTTTGTTTTAGTTATACCACAAGTTTGGTATTATGCTTGTTATACTTTTCAGATACAGTATATTTTGTTTCTCCTCATATTGCTTCTTTTGGTATATTTTAGTTATGCCACAAGTCCAGTATTATGCTTGTTATAATTTTCAGTTATATTTTGTCTTACCTCAGATAGCTTCTTTTGATATATTTCCAGTTATACCACGAATATATTTGATATAAGGACACCTGTGAGGAGTGATATTTCCGGCAGATAGCGAGACTCTGAAAGCAGGTCTTCCACAGCCATAATATTAAATGATGTGATGGCCTAAAACCCAGCACTGCCACAAAACATCACCAAACTTTAAGCATGTATTTACTTAAACTGTACAGTAAACTTCCTAATTGCTTTACTAATCAAGCCAAAGGCTGTATAATTGCTGGTTAGTGTATTATATGAATAGTGCAGTACTAGCCCCCAATCCATGAAATCCACAGTAACTCTTAAAGTTATCATTGCCTACCAAAGCACATAAAATTAACACAAAACATTTTAAGCATAAGTATATAATATTGCACAGTATCTGGGCACTCACCTATTCTGATAAGACATTTTCTCTCCCTTCCATCATGTGAAAATGTAGAAGAGATGATCACAGCTTCTCCTTGTCCTCCACTTTGTTGTCAGCTAAGGGCATTTGGTATGAATATTAGTAAGTTTTGTGTATTTTTACATGGTTTTACAACAAATTATGTTATCGTATTATCCCAAGATACACCTCATGCATTATGTGAGAGTTTACCTGCGAAAAATGCAGCTGATAAAGTTTAGTACTGCCAAAGACGAGGGCTTACCATATTCTCTTGCCTTCAGTGGCACAGTTCAGTCCTTCATCACTTTGCTGTACTTCTCTTACAAAAAACAGCTTCGCAGAGGTTAGGTGTGCTGAACTGACCCCATGCATTCTTCAGCCCCACATAGTTTCTGACAGTGGAGGGACATTATGCTCATTTGTGGTCTTCAGGTGTAGTGGGACTCACCATATGCAGTACTTCTGACCAGGATGGAGACAAGGCATTTCATTTCTGCAGCTGTCCTTCTCTCACTGACTCACTTTAGCCTCTCCCTCTGTGCCAGTGTTTTATTTCCTTCTCTCTTTTCTACCACTGCTTTCAAAGCACTGTTCTGAATTCTCTATATGGAATCCTTCCCCCACCACTGTACAGAGGGTTATGTTGCTGGAAAGCCAATTGGATAACAATCCATCGTAAATGAAGTGTATTATGACCCGTACAGTGGAGCTACGTTTTTAGAAACTGTCAGCCACAGATTATAAGTATTTAAATGTTTCCAGCTTACTTTTTTTTTTTCTTCCATTTTTTTTTTCCCCCCCCTCACTTCACTAGATGCTTTAACTCCAGCACCATATCATTGATTTATCACGGACACTGCACAGTATTGATTTCAGTGGCTGAGAGATGGAAAAATGGCACACATGACTAAACGCAGAATTCCGCTCCAATTCACCGTTGGTCATCTCAGAACAGACAAATGACTATAGGTTTGTGTGTTGGTGACTGCTGAAGCTTTGTAGGGGATTGTAATGATCGTATAGGTGAAAATGGCATCATACATCAACCATTGAGAATTTGTAAGGGGTTGTAGCGATTGTGTAAGTAAAAATGGCAATTGTACATTGATAAATGATACTAAAACTTCAAGATCATAAAAGCAAAATATCGTATAATGGTCTGTGATAAAAGTATGGGAGATCTGTATCCACTTGTCCCCCTCCCCCCATCACTCTCTCTCTCTAACTGACCAGTACTGTCCCTTTCATTTATGCATCTGGTACCTGTATTGTAACTTTCAGGAAACTGGCAGATCAACTGTGGGAAGTAATGAAATTTTAACCCCTTCAGTCCATCCAATGGTATTTTAATATAGTAAGAAGCTCCAGACATTTTTATTTAGCCAAGGATGACTTTCTGCACTTCATTACCCACTTTATGACCCCCCCCCCCCAGTGCAACTTGCATGTTGACCTCCTCTCAGTTATGTGGATGTGTTGACCTGCTTTCCCACACACACAATCTGTAAAACTTGGCCACTCTGAATGCTTTGTTACATTACATAAAGATCATGGACCAACTTCTTCTTTGGTTATGTTATGTTTACATACCAATTTAAACAGACCATCTTCTTCGTTTTCTTTTGTTTGGTTACTTTTAAGGATCTTGGACCATCTTCTTTGTCTTCTTTAACATGGCAGCTCTCCATATGTCAAGACCTTGAGATATTTCCCCTCACGTCTCAGTCCCAAAGATACCTGCGCAGGACATCACCTAAAGTTTTTCATGGTCCGTCCTCCTTCCACATTCATAACTGGACCCTCCTCACCTGATCACCCTCTCCCTTCCTCTCAAGATGGTGTGCATAATTTCCTTAAAATCTGTGATATCAGATCTCTTGTAGCATGCTTCTATCCGAGACAACCATCTTAACATTTTTATTTCAGTGCATTCCACTCTGTGTGTAGTCTCTTCTTTCACTGGCCAGATCTCACTGCCCTATAACACTTCTCACAAGTTGTATAAAGGGTGTCCTGTGCATGAGAGAGAGGCCCTTCAGTCACAAGAGGCAATTATTCCACAAACTTCTTTCATCCATTATGTCTCTAGCAATAGAATTAGGTTCGGCTTCTCTTACACTCGGGATGTCTCTAGTGACACAACTCTCCACATATTCCCAGACCGCACTTGTTGTTCTATCATCAACAGCCAGAACACACCTACACACTGAAAAATTTTGTAATCTCTAGTCTGCCTCCCAGCACACTGATGTTTTGTCAGCCTATATATAACAAACTGTACACAGAATAGAATTCCTTTCAACTCGCTGTTTACTCACAGCACAAGGCCATTCACCTTGTTCCTTGACATTACTCCCCTTACACCAACTAACCACTACCTTTGTTTGACCAGTATGAAATTTCAGTCCCATTGCTTCCATACCATCTCTCCATCTCTCAAATTTCTCTTGAGCTTCCTTAATGCAAAACTGAATCATCAGCATATAAATGCTCCCAAGGTAGCCCAATTCTAAATTTGCTTGACAGTGCTTCAAGAGCCGGGATAAACAGTAATGGACATTGCACAGAGAGATTTTATCAAAGCTTATACGTTAACCACATTTTGAGCTTGACTCCTGCATTCTTCTCATAAAACTTGTGTAAACTGGATTTGCTCACTGATATTTATAAAATTATACTCTGCCATTCAGATGTAAATAGACACAAGACAGTGCCATTCAAGAGGCTTAAAGATGTTGTCTATCTATCTATCTATCTATTGCCAGAAGCCTCAATCCCGTTTGGGGTGGCCACAAACAAATCGCCTCCAAGTCGCCCTGTCCCCCGCCATTTCACTGCCCTGCTCCCAGCTCACACCCCCCTCTCTCATATACCTCTCCACCCCATCCCTCCATCTCATCCTCGGCCTCCCCCTCCCTCTTTCCCCCTCCACCTCACTCACATACACTCTCTTCGTCAGTCTTTCACCCTCCATCCTCTCCACATGGCCAAACCACCTCAGTGTGTTCCTCATAACGCTTCCTATCACATCCACATCAACACCACAACGCTCTTTTATATCCTCATTCATCAGCCTGTCTCTCCATGTGACTCCACAGGCTCCTCTTAAATAACTCATTTCCACTGCTCTCACTCTTGACTTGTGTCCTTCCAACAACGTCCAAGCTTCACTTGGACTTACCTTAATAGATTATGATTGGCTTGGTGTTGACAGGGAGGATCTGAGGCTCGGGGTTGAGACTGGAGCTGGCTTCCAACTCCTCTGCACCTTCACTAGGTGTTCTAGGTGGCTGGAAACCCCTCAGAGTCACGGGTGTAGTTGTCTGCGGAGTCCTGTGCGGTGGTGATGGTTGGTTTTGTGTTGCTTATGGAGGTGAGGAGGATGGAACTGGGCAGTATTGGTGAGAGATAGGCTGTGATGAGTTGCTGGCCTGCTGGTATTTCTTTGGTACTTTAAAGATCAGCCTTTACTCTCGCCACAAGTTGATAGGTCCCAGTGCTAAGCTTCTTGTAGCACTGCATGTACAGCATCCTGTCCTTTGCTTCCTTGATGATTTGCAAGAATTCACATAGCTCCCTCAGTGTTAGCATGTCTGGTCGTGCTGAAAGAGTGTGATGCTCTTTCCTGACTGGCTTGAGGTACCTTTTCCTCTTAACTTCTTCAGTGAAGTCATAACCAGACCCAGCTCAGACTTCGTTTGTTGCGTTTATTGTGATTCCAGCAAAGCTTTCACCAGGGATAATTGTGTGTGACAGAGGCAGCAGAGAGTGCATCAGGATAGACGTGGGCAGTTTGATAGGATGTATGTAGGAGATTTTGCCACCTGTGTCTCAGTGCCTCTTTCAAAATATTTGAAAAAGTTTGATGAGTTGCTTGCCTTGTCTCTAGTTCCACACTTGCAAGGTTGGCCTTCATCCCAGTCCTCCTCCAAGCCTGGCAGCTTCATCTCCTAACAGTTAATTGTAGCAGCAGATCATATGTCCTATGGAAGGAGAGCCACTTAAACTCTGAGATGTGTTCTTGATTGAGGGATTTCATCTTGGTATTGATGTGGAGGGGAGGGGTACTGTAGAATGATGACTGGTAAATTGAGCTGGATGTCTGGGGCAGCTGTCATAAGTCAGGACCACTGAAATGCCAGGGTCTTACAAAATTCTTTTGCTGTAGGTACAGAGATATTTTCAGACCACCAGGTTACCACCAAAGCTGTTGCCCAACTCTTGACATGCTGATCCTAATGCATGCCCAGCTGCTGCTGGTCAACTCCCACGAGTATCCCAAGACAGGTGAGATGAATAACAGCTTCCGGTTGTGTTCACATGCAACAGTATAGTGAGACATTCCCAGCTCACAGTGTAGCCTGGCATGATCCTTTCATCATGTGAGAAAGCTTGAGAGCTGGATGTTTCCAAAATAATCCTGCCTCATCCACATTAAAGACTTGGGCAGTTTCTTAGTCGCTGTCCTCTATCGCTTCTGTTAACATAAGGGGAAAGTGAGATGACAGCCTTAGCCTCAGCACTACATGCCTTACCACGTTGACTGTTGTGATGAAGTCCACATTGCCATACAACGTCTGCAATTGCTCATTGCTCACACACTCTTGGATTCAATCCCTGCTTCACTATATGCTAGAATAGGTTTTGTTGGCCCCATCACCCTATGCATGGCTGTTATTAGGTTGGTTATGGTCATGCTATGGACAAACATACTTTACAAGATTATTCTGTTTTCAGAGGAACACTATCTTTTACAAGATTTCTCGCTGTACTGCCTGACTGTGTGCACTGTTGATTGAGTTACACCAAATGCCTGAGCCACATTACAACCTTTTCATGATTGTCTAGGGACCTGAACATATCCTTTTTGTGTCAACGGTTAGATTGACTCGTCTCCATGCCTGCGCCATTATTTTGCTAGAATAACACCCACACTGCTCATCACTTTAACACTGGAGCACGGATTCTGCGAGATAAGCTGTGTGACATAGCCATACACAAATGCCAGCCACAATTAAGGAAGGATGAGTGGTGTGGTGCATGTTGGAGAAGGTTTGTGCATTATTTTGTGCATCATGGCATCACGATTTGGGAGATTTGAAGTGTCGGTGTTTTTTCTCATCCAGCTCAACTCTTGCAAGCAGGGTTGTTGCTGTGTAATTGGAATTTTGGTCACAGTTGAGGCTGCTGTGTATGAGAGAGGTGTGCAACTTCAGAAGTTGAATAGAATTGTCTAGTAGTAGCATGGGGGAAAAAATCTATTTGACAAGCAAATTTCAAGTAATTTACAAGGTTTTTGCAAAAGAAACCAAACTTTTAAACACTGCACCAACAAGCCAGCCTAGCATGATTGCAGCACAAGCGCTGTGAAATGGTAACTTCAAGCTGTGGTGTACCACTAGCTGAATCACACCATGTCACTTGGTCATCGAGTTACACGCACTTGAGTAAACGTGAGTTTGGTGCATTTGAAGGATTCTCTGTCATGTGAAATCAACGACCCATCCGGAAGGATTTCAACTTGGGGGAGGGGGGGGTCTGTAGGGGCCAAAAATCCAGAGAGTTTAGCGGCTGGGGGAAGATAGTTCTCGTGCCTCGCCAAAAATCCACGGATAAGGAGCGACGTGTGAGCAGGTGCATTGTCGTGGTACAGCATCCAAGTTTTTGTTTGTCCACGCCTCAGGCCACTTCTGTTGCATGGTCTCCCTCAAATTGACTGTTTGACCATGTATAACAAACTGATGAATGATGCCCCCCCATTAAAAATGATGATCAACATCAACTCAACATTTGAGCATCCTTTATATATATAAATATAAATATATATATAAGACAACTGCCTTTTTTTTTGGACATTGTAGCCATACACCCACAATTTGTCCCCTTTTTAAGACATTTTTCAGAAGTTTGCATCAGCATTCGAACAATCAGACGGTTCCTGAGTGTGACATGGTTCTCTTTTTGCTTACCTGTTGGCAGAAGCAACACAAGTTTTGCGGCAACACAATGCATCTTCAGTTTTTTTGGTAAAATTCGTCCGACATGAGTTTTTGCAGATGGCTACATCTTTGGAACTTCACAGACAATCGGAATATGATTTTCATGGATCACTGCACGCACTTGCTCAACGTAATCATCATCCCTTGACATGGAAGGCCATAAAGATTTGGGATTGTCAACTGTAGACATTCTTCCCAATTTGAACCACTGAAATCACTTTGGGGGGGCCGGTGGTTCAATCGTTGGGGGGAGCGGTGCTTCAGTCGTTAGAGAGAGGGCCTGCAGTCCTAATGGACCCAGGTTCGAATCTCGGCTGGGGCAGGGAACAGTTTAAGGATTTGAATTTCATTAAATCAGACTTTACTGATCTACCAGAAGACCCACTGACATGTCGTAAAAATACCCCCGCTAATACCAATACACCAGTCCTGTATGAGACAGCCCTGCATGTATTCAATATGGACGGTGGCTGTTAGCGCCGAAGTGGTGACATGTAGAGGTGTATGGTATGTAGGAGGACTGCTTGGCCTTGATAGCAGGCTGTGAAGCCAATGGCCAGAGTCGGACACACACACACACACACACACACAAAACTTGTGGCATTTCATATGGCTCAAACAACCCTCTCTGTAATCCTGCTGCATCGTATGAAAAGTCTCCATAAAAATTTATCCCGGTTTGAAACAGAATTTTACACAGACTCACAGCTTTCAAGATCCTTTATTGTTCAGCTTGCAGCAAATCGTCAAGTGCACTAAACACACATTCACTTAAGCACGCATACTGTACCTCAGTGACTAAACGATGTGGTTATGTTAGACGAAAGCTCAAATTCGCCACATCACAACACTTCCATTGCCACCCCACTATGCTGGCGTATTACTTGAAATATTTGGTTCCTCTTTGCACAGACCTCGTATTGTCACTTACGCAAAAAGAATGTCAAACAGTAACTTATAATGAGGACTTAGCTGTATTTTGTGTTGGCAGTTCCAAGTTATTGTTCATAACTTTCTTATGTGGAAATTGGTTTGCATATCTGGCCATATTAAAACAAATTGCAAAATATTTTGCACTCCCCCCCCCCACCTTTTATTTTGAAATATATATATATTGTTTACTTTTTCTTTTTTTTCTAGTGCAAACCACCCCCCTTGTCAAGAGAATGCTTAGTATTATTATTATTAATTTATTTTAAATCACAGTTCCCCCCTTTTTTCCCTTTGTGTAAAGTACAGTGCAACCCCCTTAGCTATCAAAGAATGCCCATTGTAATTTATTATTATTATTATATAAATTATGATGTAAGCCCACAAGATTTTTTTTAATGCCATTATATATCATAAATCAGAAAGTGCAGTGCAACCCTCCCTTCTTATTTTTTAATTTTTCATTATTTTTTGTTTCTTTATTACAGTGCAGGCTATGATAGTGAGTGCCATCAGTAAGGATATAAAGATCAAATGTTTTAATTCATCATGTACAGTGCCTCAGAAACTGTCATCAAATAACCCTCCTTTTTATTTTGTAATTTTTCATTTTTATATTTTATCATTTTTTCTTTTAGTACAGTGCAGGCTATGATACTGAGTGCCATCATTAAGGATATAAAGGCCAGATGTTTTAATGCATCATGTACAATGCCACAGAAATTGTCATCAACTACTGTATTGAGAACTTGCCCACCCACTCGTGATACAAGGTTAAAACATACAATAGGTCCACATATGAAGTTGTTTTGTCATTAGGTTGCTGGCTAATTATGATACACTTAGATGATTGCAGTTATTTAGAAAGAGTGGGGGGGGGGGGAGAGGTTTGTGTGTTTACATGATAGAACTAGACCACTCCCAGAACTTGATTTCAAACTTAGATGAGCCCGAGTTATAGTCTCCTTGGTTACTTGTGAAATTTACCCTTTCATATGACTACAGTGGGATAGGTATGTTGGTTAGGTAGGAACAAACACAGTACAGATGTTAGGTGAGGACTGACCACATTTGTATACTACTATAAATACTGTCAATAAAACACTTGTGATATCTGACCACTTTAATACAAAACAGGGGTGGAGATTATCACATTTTATTCAGATGACCAACACAGGAGTCGCATAATCTAAGACATGTTGCAAGACGATACAAAACTGCTTACTGTAGGCCGTTCACTAGTATGCTTTAACAAGTGGCTTAAACCTCTTGAATCTTGTCATGTATTTTTGAGTTTTTTCTTGCTACATCTAGATTTTTTATTTGTCACATTTTATTTTTTTTTTTGTTTATAAGCTTTGGAGGGACAGTTAGTACTGTCTGGGTAGGAAGAGTCTCCATTGACCTGATTATCACTTTATATTTTTCACTAAAATGTCTGAAGGTAACAATTGGAGATTGTTAAATTTTGAAGAGAAAATTTGTAGTGTTGGGGAGAGTTGTAGTGTCAGGGTTAAAGTCTTCATTAACTCCTTTACAACTCCAAATTAATAAAATTGAAGGTCACAAGAATTGATCACAAAATAAATTGCTGGATTCAAGAGGTTAACAAGAAGGTAAATGCAATACATACATACATACACACACACACACACACACACATATATATATATATATATATATATATATATATATATATATACACACACATACTTTTTTCCTCAAACTCAGCTGAGATAGACAGATTTACTTCTTCCGAGCAACCTAGCCTATAATGAGGACAGGGAACCCTACTGTCGTCAGTTAAGGAGACCCCTTAGCACCTATTCCTGACCAGTTTATTTCTGTCTGGTATTATGAGTTTTCCAATAATATCTCCCTCGGGCCCTAAATATTTCTCATTTTTCTCAAAACATCAGAGTTTGCTGCCATCTCATATTGTGTGTTTCTTAATACTGTCATATAAAAATATTTCACATAAGACCTTCAGTCACTTTAGCAATCCAGGAAGTATTGACAAGCTTTTGTGTCATCCCACTAACTTCCTCACATAATGATTATCATTTTGAGTTACAGTTCACCAAATGATTTTATCCAACTCAAGAATTGAAAGGTTTGATTAAGGCTATAATTAACCCCTCCACGAGTTAAAGCTGAAAAATTATAATCCAGGGAGAGCAGGCATAAAATTGAAATACATCACCATATATAAGTGATCAGTACAGCTGTATAGTAAATGTATATTGTTGCCTTTTAACTTTTGCATACACAGCCAGTACCAAGTAGCATACAAGGAAATAAAGGTACGGTATGTGTTCGTTCATCCCTAGGTTCATTTAAATGTGAACCTAGTGTACAACAGGACACTGGCCACTTTAGCTATGTGTTCCCAGTGATATTTTGTGGGGATTTTTTCGGAGGACTGTTTGTATTGCAAGTGAGGTGTTGCATTGCAGTGATGGTGTAGGGGGTTTAGGTTATGTTTTGAGCTGGTACTGAAGATGCAACATAAATTGCTTAGCGAGAGGTCTCCGGAGCTGACGAGACTTGGGGCCATAATGCTCTATGCAGTACATCAGGCTGTTACAGTGGTAAATATGTTGTAGCTCTACATAAGTGTGTAGGGGTATCAGGACTAACATTTAACCCATTATGGCCAGGGGTATCTTTTCACTTTATTCTTGCCATCATCTTCTTTATTCAGCTTAACCCGTGGATTGTGCAATTACCTTTTTTTTTTTTTTTATCACCCCGTGGTCTGCAATTTTATATATATATAGATAGATAGATAGATATATAAACTTGAAGATAAACATGTAGGGCATCATCTTGTAAAAAAAAATAATAATAATAATAGTATTGTCTCTGTCTTTGCATAGAGCCATGCGTAATTTACATAGGGGAGTAGTGAAAAAAAATATAAAAATTTTTGTTTATAATAAACTTGATGATAAACATCCAGGACATCATCTGATGAAAAGAAAAAAAATCTCTCTCTCTCCATCTTTGAGAAGCCACATGCATACGTTTGCGTAGGGGTTGGGTAGTTAACGGTGATGCACGGCCAGCACAGCCCGAGCTGTGGCTTGCAATCCACAA
Source organism: Coenobita brevimanus (assembly GCF_032717465.1). Taxonomy (NCBI): domain Eukaryota; kingdom Metazoa; phylum Arthropoda; class Malacostraca; order Decapoda; family Coenobitidae; genus Coenobita; species Coenobita brevimanus. Next base: position 2,523,615 of record NC_136955.1, on the reverse strand, counting down.
GTTAGGGATGAACTTTGTGAACTGGAAGGGTTAGATATAGCCTTAATAAACCCTTTAATACAAGAACCCTTTCCTGTGCTGAGTACAAACATCTAGGGGGGGGGGGGGAAAAGAATGTCGCCCAGAGTCATGAAATTAAAGTTATCCTTAGGTCTCACCATCCAATGTGCTAATATCAGGACATTAAATACAGGGTGATAAGAAACTTTCCCAACTTCTTTACGATGTTATATTCTCAAGCTTGCAAATGTTCAGGGCCAGAAATCACTAGCTTATAACCAACTCCCTATTGTAACTCAGTCATCTTGTGGAAGGACAAGGAGAGAGTAGAATCTCCCTCTTGCGTGTGATCTGCTACAAAAACATTCTTAGTTGTGAAGAAGAGTATCAGTTTTTATTATTATTTTTTTTCTTTCAAAGGAGGAACAGTGAGAGATGAGTGCAATATTGGTCTTGCAAATAAATCCAAGTTTCATGAAGGAGTTGACTGCATGATTAATATCTCACCCCACTAGAACTTCTACTCAGGTGTTTGGAAATATTCAAAGGGGTAGTCCCACTTCCATATTGAACTTGCTGGCGATCACTTGCAACTCTCAAGTTAGTCACGCTGGGAATTCTATGTTGCTGTTTGTGTCAGTCACCCTGAGGTGATCTACCACTAACAGCCTAGCACAAAATGTGGTTTTGCTGATTCATCAGACAGGGAATCCGTGCCTGCATAAATATTGTGTGATAAAAATATGTATATTAATTTAAGGGAGACTTATGAGGTTTGTGAAAGCAATGCATAATTCAGAAATGGATCCTCATGATGAGGGTATTAATACTGTCATGATTACCTCATGAAGGGACAACTGTAAATTTTATTTTCAGCCAATTTTTTATAAAGTGTGTATCATAACATAATAGTTTGTGTTTTAACTTAAAAAGTTTCTTGCCATTTTGAAAGTAGGTGGCGTGACTGGCTGATCCAGGACCAAAAATAAATCAGTGCTAGAGCAACAGTCATTTAGAAAATCTGTAAATATCATTGGCTTCCTGGTGGAGAATGAGTGCACAGTCCTCCTGTAAGTCTGTTGAGATACACCTGATATTGTTACTCAGGATGTACATAAATTTAAAAAACTCGGTGATGAAAGTAACAACAAAAGTAATTTTAATAACCTCATACCCCCTGAAAATTGTTGTGTACCACAGTTTGAGGAACCCTGGTCAATTAGGTAAGGGGCAGTCCATGGGACAGCCTTATAATTAGCTTCCACTCCACTCTAGTGGGCCCACTTGGCTTCCCTTCCACTTGAATGGGCCTGCTTGAATGTTTCTCAGCTCCCAATCCACTCAGTGGGCCAGCTTGATTCCTACTCACCTTGAGTGGGCCTATTTGATTCCTACTCGATGTGAGTCTCCTCATTTGGCTCCCATTCCACTCCTACTTCACTCCCACTCTATTTGAGTGGGCCTGTTGTGTGATGCTTACCTGGCACCATGGACTTACCTGACACCCACTTCACTGAAGTGGGCTTACCTGGCACCCACTTCACTACAGTGGGCTTACCTGGCACCCACTTCACTCAAGTGGGCTTACCTGGCACCCACTTCACTCAAGTGGGCTTACCTGGCACCCACTTCACTCAAGTGGGCTTACCTGGCACCCACTTCACTCAAGTGGGCTTACTTGGCACCGAGTTCACTCACATGGGCTTATTTGGCACCCAGTTCTCTCAAGTGGGCTTGCTTGGCACCCAGTCCACTCAAATGGGCCTGCTTGGCACTTGGTTCACTGAGGTGGGTCTGTCTGGCACCCAGGGTCTGCTTGGGTCTACTGTAAGTCCACTCTTGCTCATTTGCAACTTCACTGCTGAACACCTCCAACTTCTCTACCATTCAGCACCCATTCCAATTATGCTTGGCTCCCACTTGCATCAGCTGAACTTGTTTGGCTCGTCACTTGTGCTTAGCTCCCATCGTTTATGCCTGTCTCCTCAGATCCAGCTCAGTTCCCACTCCACTCCTTCTTGGTTTCCACTTCAGTGGGTCATTTCTGCTCCGAGTCCACTTGAGTGGATCCATTTTGCTCCCATTCTATGTCTGTTTTCTTCTAACTCCACACCAAAGGGATTGGTTAGTTCTCACATGCTTCAATAAGCCCTCACTGACTCCCACTCAGCTCAAGTGAACCCTCACTGTCTCCCACTCAACCCCAGTAAACCTGCTCAGTTCCCACTCAACTCAAGTGGATCCTCCTGCATCTCCCTCGTCTTCCTGTGCCCCCATAGATTTGGCCTATCCTGCTCTTCTTCAGGGGCATCTTTTGAGTCTCTTGCTAGTGGGAGCATCGGTATCTTCCTCAATTTGGCTCATTCCTCTCCTTCTCTAGTAGGCTGTCTTGCATCTCCTTGAGCAGGGCGTCCAGCCCCTCCAAGTGGGGCCTCCTGGATTCCCCTAAGACTAAGTGGACCCTCCCGAGTCAATCTCACTTGAGTCTCTTCCTGCCCGTTGTAATTAGGCCTTACCAGGCCCTTGAGTGGGCCTTGAGTGTCTTCCCACCTCCCTTTTGAGTGGGCTATCCTCACATGGACCCTCCTGCATCCCCCTTGAATGGGTACTATCGAACCTTGAATGGAACCCCCAGTTCACTTGCAACTGGGCCTGCTGGCTCCCCCCCCCCCCCTCAGCTCCATATCAAATTGCCTCCTAGTTCTTCCATGAGAGAGACCTCCAAACTTTCCCTTGAATGGGCACTTCAGTCTTCTCTTTGAGTGGGCTCTTGCATCACACTTTCGGGACCTTCAGCCCAGACTAGTGGACCCTCCCTGCCCCTAATCAGGTGAACTCTCCCAGCTTCACCTTGAGAGGGAGCTCCTGGTTTCCAGATGGCTCCCAAGGATCTCACCAAGCATGCTCCCCTGGCCCCTTATCCATTGGGCTACCCCAGCTACCCACCCAGTGGACTTTGACCCCCCATCCAGTGGGTTGCTCCCCTGGACCCCCTTTCCAGGGGGTTCCTCCCATGGCATACTCCCCTAGTCACCTGCCCATTTGGCTCCCCTGGCCACCCACCCACTTGGCTCCCCTGACTGCCCTCCCAGCCAGCTCAAAGACACTGAGGTGGTGCCATTCATAAGCTAAGAGAAATCTTTCAGAGAGTATTTGTGTCAATGGATCTCCCCTCTGTGCCTCTGCAATGGAGGTGGCCCTTGCCAGGCTTCACATTGGGCACTCTCGGCTTACACATGGGTTCCTGATGAGTGATGGGACTCGACCGTACTGTAATTGTTGCTTTAGCCATGTTTTTGTCATCCAAGCTGGAGTTTATCAAACAGCCAGCATCCCTGGCCATCCCCCAATAGCACCTGTGGCCACCCGCCCATCATGTAGTACCCCTGGCAGCCCATCAGATAGCACCCCTGGCCAACCCCCCTCCACCCAGTGCCTTAGCCCTATCCCCACAGCCACCACCCTAGGCTGCCCACCAACCAGCGTCCCAGGTCGCCCCCCCAACCAGCCCCTCTGGCTGCCCATTCAACGTTCTCTCCAGACTGCTAACCAGCCAGTGGCCCTGGCTGCCCACCTAGCATGCTCCTCAGGCTGACCACCTAGCATCCTCCCTGGGCTGCCCACCCAGCTTGTTCCCCAGGCTGCCCACCCAGCCAGTGTCCAAGGCTGCCTCCCAAGCCAGCAATCTAGGCTGCCCACCCACCGTGCTCCACAGGCTGCCTCTCTGCCAGCATCCCGGGCTGCACCCCCTGCCAGCACCCCAGGCTGCCCAGCCAGTGCCCCAGGTCATTACCCAGCCAGCCCCTGAGGCCACCCCCCAACCAGCACCTCAGGGTGCCCACCCAGTGTACTCCCCAGGCCACCCCCCAGCCAGTGCTCCAGGCCGCCCACCCAGGGTGCTCCCCAGGCTGACATCCAGCCAGCGCCTCAGGCCACCCCCCAGCCAGTGCTCCAGGCTGCTCATCCAGCATGCTCCCCACCAGCCTCTGGCTGCCCATTCAACGTTCTCTCCAGACTGCTAACCAGCCAGTGGCCCAGGCTGACCACCTAGCATCCTCCCTGGGCTGACCACCCAGCATGCTCCCCAGGCCACCCACCCAGCTTGTTCCCCAGGCTTCCCACCCAGCCAGTGTCCCAGGCTGCCTCCCAAGCCAGCAACCTAGGCTGCCCACCCAGCGTACTCCCCAGGCCACCCCCCAGCCAGTGCTCCAGGCTGCCCACCCAGCGTGCTCCCCAGGCTGACATCCAGCCAGCGCCTCAGGCCACCCCCCAGCCAGTGCTCCAGGCCGCTCATCCAACATACTCCCCACCAGCCATTACTCCACCTCCAGCCAGTGCTCCAGGCTACCCACCAGCCAGCACCCCAGGCCGCCCATCCAGCGTGCTCCTCAGGCCGCCCACCAGCCAACACCCCCAGTCGCCTATCCGGCATGCTGCCCAGGCCGCCCCCCAGCCAGCATCTCGGGCCACCCACCCAGCGTGCTCCCCAGGCCACCCCCAAGGTTGCCAACCCAGTGTGCTCCCCAGGTTGCCTTCCAGCCAACATCCCTGGCCACCCATCCAGCATGCTCCCCAGCCAATACCCCAGGCCACCCATCCAGTGTGCTCCCCAGGCAGCCCACCAGCCAGTGCTCCGGACTGCCCATTCAGTCAGCACCCAAGGCCGCCCATCGTGTGCTCCCCAGCCAACACCCGAGTATGCCACCCATCCAATGCCCCAGGCTGCCCACCCAGTGTGCTGCCAAGGCCCCTCCCCCCAACCAGCGCCCCCTGGCCGTCCCCCAGCCAGTGCTCCAGGTCCCCCCCCCCCCAACCAGCGCCCCTGGCCGTCCCCCAGCCAGCACTCCAGGGCCCCACGCCCAGCATGCTCCCCAGGCACCCCTGGCTGCCCCCCCGTGTGCTCCTAAGGCTGCCCACCCAGTGTACTCCACAGGCCCCCCACGCCCAGCATGCTCCCCAGGCACCCCTGGTTGCCCCCCAGCGTGCTCCTAAGGCTGCCCACCCAGTGTACTCCACAGGCCCCCAGCCACCCAGCACTCCTGACCCCCCACCAGCCAGCATTCCTGGCTCTCCACCCAGCATGCTGCCCAGGTCTCTCCTGGCCGCCCCCCCTAACCAGCACCCCAAGCTACCTATCCAGCATGCTCCCCACCCCACCCCCAGCCAGCACAACAGACTGCCCACCTAGCCAGCATCCCCCCAGCGTACTGCCCAGGCTAGAATTCTAGCCGTCCCCTAGCCAACATCCCTGGCTGCCCAGCCTGCCCTCCAACCAGCATCACAGGCTGCCCACCCAGCGTACTGCCCAGGCTGCCCCCCAAGCGTGCTACCCAGGCATTCCCCCAGCCAGCACACCCAGCCATCATCCCTGGCTGCCCACCCAGCGTGCTGTCCAGGCTGCCCCACCCACCAACAAGCGCCCCAGGCCCCCCGCCAGCTAGCACTCCAGGCCGCCCACCCAGACAGCATCCCTGGCTGTCCACCCAGCATGCTGCCCGGGCCTCTCCTTGCCGCCCCCTAGCCAGCATCCCCGGCTGACCCCCAACCAGCACCCCAGCCAGTGCCCCAGGCCACCCCCCAACCAGCACCTCTGGCTACCCACTTGGCGTGCTACCCAAGCTGCCCTCCAGCCAGCACTCCAGGTACCCCCCCAGCCAGCATCCCTGGTTGCCCACCCAGCATGCTGCTCAGGTGGCCCCCCCAGCCAGCATCCCTGGCTACCCACCCAGCGTGCTGCTCAGGCCACCCTCCAGCCAGCACCCCAGGCCGCCCTCCAGCTAGCATCCCTGGCAACCAGCGTGCTGCCCAAACCGCCCCCCTGCCAGCATCCCTGGCCACCCACCCAGCATGCTGCGCAGGCCACCCTCCAGCCAGTGCTGCCTACCCAGGTTGGCAGCCAGGGATGCTGGCTGGGGGGTGGCCTGGGCAGCATGCTTGGTGGGCAGCCAGGGATGCTGGCTGGAGGGCACCCTGGGCAGCAAGCTAGGTGGGTAGCCAGGGATGCTGGCTGGGTGGGCAGCCTGTGGTGCTGGCTGGGAGGTGGTTTGGGCAGCCAGGGATGCAGGCTGGGGGGCGCCCTGGGCAGCAAGCTAGGTGGGTAGCCAGGGATGCAGGCTAGGGGGCACCCTGGGCAGCAAGCTAGGTGGGTAGCCAGGGATGCTGGCTGGGTGGGCAGCCAGGGATGCTGGTTGGGGGGGGCGGCCTGGGGTGCTGGCTAGGGGGGCGGCCTGGGGTGCTGGCTAGGGGGGCGGCCTGGGGCGCTGGCTAGGGGGGCGGCCTGGGGCGCTGGCTAGGGGGGCGGCCTGGGATGCTGGCTGGGGGGTGGCCTGGGATACTGGCTGGAGGGCAGCCTGGGATACTGGCTGGAGGGCGGCCTGGGATACTGGCTGGAGGGCGGCCTGGGTAGCATGCTGGGTGGGTGGCCAGGGATGCTGGCTGGGGGGTTCCCTGGGCAGCACGCTGGGAGGGCGGCCTGGGTAGCACCAGCGCTGGGTGGGTGGCCAGGGATGCTGGCTGGGGGGTGGCCTGGGATACTGGCTGGAGGGCAGCCTGGGTAGCATGCTGGGTGGGTGGCCAGGGATGCTGGCTGGGGGGTGCCCTGGGCAGCACGCTGGGAGGGCGGCCTGGGTAGCACCAGCGCTGGGAGGGCGGCCTGGGTAGCACCAGCGCTGGGTGGGTGGCCAGGGATGCTGGCTGGGGGGGTGCCCTAGGCAGCACGCTGGGTGGGCGGCCTGGGGCGCTGGCTGGGGGCAGCCTGGGGTGCTGGCTGGGGGCGGCCTGGAGCACTGGCTGGAGGGCGGCCTGGAGCACTGGCTGGAGGGCGGCCTGGAGCACTGGCTGGAGGGCGGCCTGGGTAGAACGCTGGGTGGGTGGCCAGGGATGCTGGCTGGGGGGTGCCCTGGGCAGTAAGCCGGGTGGGCGGCCTGGGGCGCTGGCTGGAGGGCGGCCTGGGGCGCTGGCTGGAGGGCAGGCTGGAGGGCGGCCTGGGTAGGACGCTGGGTGGGTGGCCAGGGATGCTGGCTGGGGGGTGCCCTGGGCAGCACGCTGGGAGGGCGGCCTGGGTAGCACGCTGGGTGGGTGGCCAGGGATGCTGGCTGGGGGGTGCCCTGGGCAGCACGCTGGCTGGGGGCGGCCTGGGTAGGACGCTGGGTGGGTGGCCAGGGATGCTGGCTGGGGGGTGCCCTGGGCAGCACGCCGGGTGGGCGGCCTGGGGCGCTGGCTGGAGGGCGGCCTGAGTAGGTGGCCAGGGATGCTGGCTAGGGGGTGCCCTGGGCAGCACGCTGGGTGGGCGGCCTGGGGCGCTGGCTGGAGCACTAGCTGGAGGGCGGCCTAGGTAGCACGCTGGATGGGTGGCCAGGGATGCTGGCTGGGGGGTGCCCTAGGCAGCACGCTGGGTGGGCGGCCTGGGGCGCTGGCTGGGGGCAGCCTGGGGAGCTGGCTGGGGGCGGCCTGGAGCACTGGCTGGAGGGCGGCCTGGAGCACTGGCTGGAGGGCGGCCTGGGTAGCACCAGCGCTGGGTGGGTGGCCAGGGATGCTGGCTGGGGGGTGCCCTGGGCAGCAAGCTGGGTGGGCAGCCTGGGGCACTGGCTGGGTGGGTGGGTGGCCAGGGATGCTGGCTGGGGGGTGCCCTGGGCAGCACGCTGGGTGGGCAGCCTGGGTAGCACGCTGGGTGGGCGGCCTGGAGCACTGGCTGGAGGGCGGCCTGGGTAGCACGCTGGGTGGGTGGCCAGGGATGCTGGCTGGTGGGTGGCCAGGGATACTGGCTGGGGGGTGCCCTGGGCAGCACACTGGGTGGGCGGCCTGGGGCGCTGGCTGGGGGCGGCCTGGGACGCTGGCTGGAGGGCGGCCTGGGATGCTGGCTGGGGGGTGCCCTGGGCAGCACGCTGGGTGGGCGGCCTGGGGCGCTGGCTGGAGCACTAGCTGGAGGGCGGCCTAGGTAGCACGCTGGATGGGTGGCCAGGGATGCTGGCTGGGGGGTGCCCTAGGCAGCACGCTGGGTGGGCGGCCTGGGGCGCTGGCTGGGGGCAGCCTGGGGAGCTGGCTGGGGGCGGCCTGGAGCACTGGCTGGAGGGCGGCCTGGAGCACTGGCTGGAGGGCGGCCTGGGTAGCACCAGCGCTGGGTGGGTGGCCAGGGATGCTGGCTGGGGGGTGCCCTGGGCAGCAAGCTGGGTGGGCAGCCTGGGGCACTGGCTGGGTGGGTGGGTGGCCAGGGATGCTGGCTGGGGGGTGCCCTGGGCAGCACGCCGGGTGGGCGGCCTGGGGCGCTGGCTGGAGGGCGGCCTGAGTAGGTGGCCAGGGATGCTGGCTAGGGGGTGCCCTGGGCAGCACGCTGGGTGGGCGGCCTGGGGCGCTGGCTGGAGCACTAGCTGGAGGGCGGCCTAGGTAGCACGCTGGATGGGTGGCCAGGGATGCTGGCTGGGGGGTGCCCTAGGCAGCACGCTGGGTGGGCGGCCTGGGGCGCTGGCTGGGGGCAGCCTGGGGAGCTGGCTGGGGGCGGCCTGGAGCACTGGCTGGAGGGCGGCCTGGAGCACTGGCTGGAGGGCGGCCTGGGTAGCACCAGCGCTGGGTGGGTGGCCAGGGATGCTGGCTGGGGGGTGCCCTGGGCAGCAAGCTGGGTGGGCAGCCTGGGGCACTGGCTGGGTGGGTGGGTGGCCAGGGATGCTGGCTGGGGGGTGCCCTGGGCAGCACGCTGGGTGGGCAGCCTGGGTAGCACGCTGGGTGGGCGGCCTGGAGCACTGGCTGGAGGGCGGCCTGGGTAGCACGCTGGGTGGGTGGCCAGGGATGCTGGCTGGTGGGTGGCCAGGGATACTGGCTGGGGGTGCCCTGGGCCGCCCCCTGGGTGGGCGGCCTGGGGCGCTGGCTGGGGGCGGCCTGGGACGCTGGCTGGTGGGCGGCCTGGGATGCTGGCTGGGGGGTGCCCTGGGCAGCACGCTGGGTGGGCGGCCTGGGGCGCTGGCTGGAGCACTAGCTGGAGGGCGGCCTAGGTAGCACGCTGGATGGGTGGCCAGGGATGCTGGCTGGGGGGTGCCCTAGGCAGCACGCTGGGTGGGCGGCCTGGGGCGCTGGCTGGGGGCAGCCTGGGGAGCTGGCTGGGGGCGGCCTGGAGCACTGGCTGGAGGGCGGCCTGGAGCACTGGCTGGAGGGCGGCCTGGGTAGCACCAGCGCTGGGTGGGTGGCCAGGGATGCTGGCTGGGGGGTGCCCTGGGCAGCAAGCTGGGTGGGCAGCCTGGGGCACTGGCTGGGTGGGTGGGTGGCCAGGGATGCTGGCTGGGGGGTGCCCTGGGCAGCACGCTGGGTGGGCAGCCTGGGTAGCACGCTGGGTGGGCGGCCTGGAGCACTGGCTGGAGGGCGGCCTGGGTAGCACGCTGGGTGGGTGGCCAGGGATGCTGGCTGGTGGGTGGCCAGGGATACTGGCTGGGGGGTGCCCTGGGCAGCACACTGGGTGGGCGGCCTGGGGCGCTGGCTGGGGGCGGCCTGGGACGCTGGCTGGAGGGCGGCCTGGGATGCTGGCTGGGGGGTGCCCTGGGCAGCACGCTGGGTGGGCGGCCTGGGGCACTGGCTGGGGGGTGCCCTGTGGCACTGGCTGGAGGGTGGCCTGGGGCACTGGCTGGAGGGTGGCCTGGGGCGCTGGCTGGAGGGTGGCCTGGGGCACTGGCTGGAGGGTGGCCTGGGGCACTGGCTGGAGGGCAGCCTGGGGCACTGGCTGGGTGGGTGGCCAGGGATGCTGGCTGGGCCCCTGGGCAGCACGCTGGGTGGGCAGCCTGGAGCGCTGGCTGGAGGGCGGCTTGGGTAGCACGCTGGGTGGGTGGCCTGGGGCACTGGCTGGAGGGCGGCCTGGGCAGCACGCTGGGTGGGTGGCCACAGATGCTGGCTGGGTGGGATGCCTGGGGCATGGCTGGGGGGCAGCCTGGGCAGCACACTAGGTGGGTGGCTACAGATGCTGGCTGAGGGGTGGCCTGGGCAGCATGCTGGGTGGGATGGCCACGGATGCTGGCTGGGTGGGGGCGTGGCTGGGGGGCAGCCTGGGCAGCACGCTGGGTGGGTGGCTACGGATGCTGGCTGGGGGGGTGGCCTGGGGTGCTAGCTAGGGGGTGGCCTGGGCAGCACACTGGGTGGGTGGCCAGGGATGTTGGCTGGGGGGCAGTCTGGGGCGCTGCCTGGGGCGCTGGCTGGGGGGTGGCCTGGGCAGCATGCTGGGTGGGGGGAAGCTTGGCTGGGGGGGTGGCCTGGGCAGCACGCTGGGTGGGCGGCCAGGGATGCTGGCTGGTGGGCAGCCTGGGCAGCCACGGATGCTGGCTGGAGGCGGCCTGGGTAGCACGCAGGGTGGGCGGCTAGGGATGCTGGCTGGGGGTGGCCTGGGCAGCACGCTGGATGGGAGGCAGCCTGGGCAATACGCTGGGTGGGGGGCAGCCTGGGCAGTACGCTGGGTGGGCGGCCATGGATGCTGGCTGGGGGGCGCCCTAGGCAGCACGCTGGATGGGAGGCAGCCTGGGCAGCACACTGGGTGGGTGGCCAGGGATGCTGGCTAGGGGGGAGCAGCCTGGGGTGCTGGCTGGGGGGAAGCACACTGGGTGGGCGGCCAGGGATGCTGGCTAGGGGGAGGCGGCCTGGGTGGCAGCCTGGCCTGGACAGCACACTGGGTGGGCGGCCCAGAGCACTGGCTAGGGGCAGCCTGGGAAGGACACTGATTGGGCAGCCAGGGATGCTGTCTAGGTGGGCAGCCAGGGATGCTGCCTGGGTGGGCGGCCTGGGGCGCTGGCTGGGGGGCAGCCAGGGATGCTGGCTGGGCGGAGGCCTGGGGCACTGGTTGCAGGGCAGGCTGGAGGCCTGGGCAGCACACTGGGTGGGCAGCCAGGGATGTTGGCTGGGAGGCGGCCTGGGCAGCACGCTGGGTGGGCGGCCTGGGGCACTGGCTGGGTGGGCGGCCTGGGGCACTGGCTGGGTGGGCGGCCTGGGGCACTGGCTGGGGGGCGGCCTGGGCAGCCAGGGATGCTGGCTGGGGGGCGGCCTGGGCAGCCAGGGATGCTGGCTGGGGGGGCCGGCCTGGGTCGCTGGCTGGGAGGGCAGCCTGAGGCGCTGGCTGGGGGGGCAGCCCGAGCAGCACACTGGGTGGGCGGCCTGGGATGCTGGCTGGGGGGCGGCCTGGGCAGCACACTGGGTGGGCAGCTAGGGATGCTGGCTGGGGGGTGGCCTGGGCATCACGCTGGGTGGGCGGCCAGGGGCACTGGCTGGAAAGCAACCTGGTGAGCATGCTGGGTGGGCAGGCTGGAGTGCTGGCTTGTGAGCATGCTGGGTGGGCAGCCTGCAGAGCACGGTGAGTAAGCGGCTTGCAGCGCTGGCTAATGGGTGGCCTGGGGTGCTAGTTAGTAGGCGGCCTAGGGTTCTGGCTGGTGGGCAACCTAGGGAGCACACTGGGTGGGCAGCCTCGGCAGCATGCCGAGTGGGCAGCCTGGGGCGCTGGCTGGGTGGGCGGCTTGGAGTGCTGGCTAGGCAGCCATGGGCACTGGGTGGTGGGTGGCCTGGGGAGCACGCTGGGTGGGCGGCCAGGGGTGCTGGCTGGGGGCCTAAACCCACACAGGATAAACCGAATATTTTCTAAAAACTAAATGATGAGTACATTCACCATTCTCTCTTACAGTTTGTAAGTGCAGATGTCAAAGAGTTTGGGCGGAAATTGGACACAATAGGCTGGTCCTTCCCTGGCTTAGGGATCAGAAGGATTAGCACCAGTTGCTTAGTGTGTCTTCTCAACTTCCTCAAGGTGTCTCAAAACTCATGAGTGAAAAATTGGGTTTTGACCTTGCAAAATCTATTTTCCTGAAACAATTATGTCAAAGACAGTCATTTTTATTCACTATAAGCTGGCTCAATAATACAGCCTGCCAATGATTTTAACATCTGCACAAATACAGTACAACCTCCAAAATCCGAACTTAATCATGTATGAAGTGGATGTTATCATTCATTCTGACAATCAATGTATATATGAAGGCAAAGTTTATTTGTGGACAAATATAATAACAGATAACATAATACAAGATACTTTATTGAATTTGCTGTTCATGATACTCTACTTACCAATATGAATCTACTTTCCAAAATATACTTCGTGTTATGCCTTTGGACCCAAGCATTTCGGATTTCAAAGCGTCTACTGTATAAACAATGCAATGGAGGCTAATACTATAAAACTCCTTTAAAGCAGATTCCTTTATGCTGGACTTGTTAAGGCAGACGGTAAAGTGAGAAAGACATTTACGATTCAGGTGACGCAGCTGGGCAAGTCTGGTTTCAAAATAGGAGGTTTGGGAGAAAACTGGTTCCTGGATATGCAGGTAAAGGGCCATTACTGATTAAGCTTACTGAGTGTGGAAGCAAAAAACATTGGCGATGTAAACAATATTAAATAAACTATGCTTTTCTTTTTTAATGTCTTTCTTTCCCCTTTGTCAATGACTGTATAACATTTCTTAAGTTGATCTTTCTTTTGCTGCTGACTTAAAAGGCACTTACAAACTTAAAACAGAACTGGTATGCGAGTAAACTACTGACTTCTGGTACTGTATAATAAATTACTACATGATAACCAACCTCTGCTATTAAAACACCCTTTCCCCTGTAATTATCTTGCCTTAAAGGAGTTTTACTTCCTCCTCCTTAGGAACAGCCTAAATAATGATTAATCTGGCTCTCTATTTTAACAATTATGGACCAGTCAATTCTTCACTGTCTCATCAGTTAATTCTCTAAAGCTAACGTAATCCTTTGTGACTGGTGTACACCTTTTATAATGGACTAACTGGGTGAAAAGTTCAATTATGCCAAAAGACTCATTAACAATGTTATGGTATACTGTATGTGGTTTGCATTTTTTTTCACCTCAAATTTTACACTCAGATGTATTTCAGGCATCTTAATTCCTATTTTTCATAAGTGATGAGGAAGCAGAACTCACACATGCCATGTTTATAGTGCAACATTTGAAAATATAAACAACACACCAAGTCAGAAATACTATAAAGAAAACACTATTAGGTTCAGTAATGATTAAAAATGTTTAAAAAGCAGCACACACTGGGCAGGCCAAGGACATGTATCCAGCCTGGGGGGGGGGGGGGGCTTCTTATAAACAAATGTGACTGGATATCAAAAAACAACTATGTGACTATAAAATATATTCTTGAAATACTGAAAGTGTCCATTATAGAAGAGGTCCATATCGTGTCTATTATTCCAAGGTTATAATTCAAAATCTCCCCCAAACTATGCCACTTTAGGCAATGCAGGTAAAATGCTGTGGGGTGTATTTTCCAGTAGTACACTCTATATATATATATATATATATATATATATATATATATATGTATCTTGATACTTTCCAATCATTGTGTTCTGAAACAGTGGAGGAACCAAGTGAAAATACTCTCCAATGATTTCTTATTTATGTGTATGTGTGCTACATTTATCAAGCATCAAATTTATATCGCAAGTCAAATAAACTATCATTCAGAGGTATTTGTCATATTCAGAAATCATTCCCTCATTATCACTCGGAAATATGTCTTACTATTATTCAGAAATATTTACTGGACTTTATCATACTGTATTTCAAAATATTTGCCTAAATGTTCATTCAAAAATATTTGCCTTATTAAAAGTGTCATTCAGAAATACTTCCCTTATTACCCTTCAGAAATAATTGCCACAGGAAGAAAACGTGAACTGGAATAACATTCATGGTGGAAGCATCGACAAGCTGAATATATATATAGTTTTTTAATCGAGTGTACATTTAATCACTTAGGACAATTATTCACAAAACCTTACTTAAAACCACGGAATGCGAGTGGCCTGTCCCACCCCAGCCTCCTCGATGCTTTCCTCTTGCTTCCCCACACCGCACTTTTCCACTTGCCCGTGATTTGTCACCCCACCGGCCTCATTGACGTTTTCCTCGTTTTGGTTTTTTCCACAACTCTCGCTCTTCATCTTGCCTATGATTTCTTGTCACATCACCACACCTGAAAGTAATGGATTTATTACATAAGCTGCTGAAAAATCATCATCAACACCATCATCATCATCCTGATCGTTTTCTTGACAATGGGATAAGCTATGATTGAAGGGGAAAAAAAATCACCAAAAAGTGAAACTATCCACTGAAGTCCAGTGAAATGGGCCAAACATTCATTAACAAATCATTCTTGTACCTGGAATCCTGACTTAACATCACAAGCCTATCTCAACATTTACACCATTTTTAATTGAATTTTTCATCAGGCATTTAATGTAAAAACATTACCAATCAATATCAGGGTAAGTTTTCTATAACATATATTTTCTGCCTGTGATACAAGAAATAAATTCAACCAATCCTAATATGAAAGTAAGAGCCAACAATTTTATGCTTTTTTAATAATAAGAGATTTGAAATGAAAAAATAGTTTTCTGTATTTGCTTTGCTACTACATATGCCAACCCATTTATCAGAGGGAATTGGGGTCAGGATGATCAAGATTTTCCACCAAAATATCAGTACATGATTAAACTACTTCACCCATTCACTTTAACATGGCTGAGATTTTAGCTCTCTGGCAGCTTATTTCATATGCTGTAGCTCATTTGCAGAAAAAGGTAGCACTGTGGTTCTACTGCCTCTACACAGCACTTTTTCTTGACCAGCAACACAATCTAATGTTAAGCTCTTTACAGCTCAGTATTCAAGGTGGAAATGGCAAAGTTTGGACCAGTTAAAGTGAACAGAGTATAGGTAGATACAGTATACTCAAAACTCATTAGGATACATCTCCCCACTACTAAAGATAATGGCAACTACTGTCATGGCAAAATTTTCTCCAATAAAGAGCATGAAAATCTGAAACTGGTTATTATACAGGATGATCCATATTTAATGCTTCTCTTCCACCACTCCACTGAGCAAGTTTTCATAAATTTGTGTTCTCAAAGTCTATTCTGTGTCATATATACATTTCCTACTCCCACTTCCACACCCAAGCCCACACCAGCAGCCTGAGATGCCCTAGGAGGATATTCAATACAAACAGGAGAGTTTCTAGAGAAGCACAATTTATGGACCACCCTGCACATCCAAACAATGTACCGGTATTCATAATCAAATTCATGTAAATCATACAATGTTAAACCTCTTAAATCTAAATATATACCATATTAATAAATTTACTCATATTACTCCAAGTGTTTTAATTTCACCTTAGAATATACAAAACTGATAATGATGAGGTTAATGAAGACTACATCTAACCCATGCAGTTTGAAGTCTCTCCTGGAAAAAAAAAAAAAAAAAAAAAAAAAAAAAAAAAAAGAGGAGGGGGGAGGGGAGAGGATGTCTGTATTCATGGGGTTGAGAGCCAGCAATAATATGCAGAATGTTGCCTCAGCGAACAACACCCTCAACACATTAAGGTTTATAAGCTCATCACTTAAGGAAGCTCCCCAGCACCTTTGCCTAAGCAACTTATTTTGCTTGTTACATCTTGCTGTTCTACTCTGTGTTGCATAAATCCTTCCTACAATGCCATACTCTGCATAAACAACATACTAAATTATGTTAACCAGCCATATCCAAAAAGAAATCACTAACAGGTGCTAGGGAGTATCCCAACGAGAAGACATGCCTAAGAAACAAAGGTATAGTGTTATTTCTGCAAACAACACCCAAATATATTTAAAAAAAAAAAAAAAAAAAAAACAATAGTATGTATCACTATTAACAACACCCAAATATATTAAAAAAAAAAAAAAAAACGAGCATCATTATCCCTGCAAACAATACCCAAATACAATAAAAATAGGCTATCACTGCAAACACCACCACCCAAATATATTAGGAAACAAAGTTAATAAGTATATTATGTATCACTGCAAACAACACCCAAATACATTACAGGAGAAAAAGGGAAGAGTACAATAATATATCTCTGCAAACAATACTCCAAATACCTTATGAAACAATGGTATAGTGTTAGTATCCCTGCAAATAACACCAAAAAGCATTAAGAAAAAATTGTATAGAAAACAGTATCCCTGCAAACACCAAATTTAAAAAAAAAAGTGTATGAATATCTATCACTGCACAAAATACCCCAAACAACCGTATAAACTGTATAGAAAAATGTATCCCTGCAAACAACACCTGAATACAATAAGAAACAATGGTATAATATGTTTCCATGTAAAAAGACCCAAACAAATTAGTAAACAAAAGCACAGTGTAGCGTAATGTATCCCTGCAAATAACACCCATATGTATCACTGCAAACAACACCCAAATACATTAAGAAACAATGGTACTTTATGTATCCCTGCAAACAACACCCAAGTACACTAAGAACAAGGGATAGTGTCAAGTATCCCAGTAAACAGGACCCAAATACATTAGTAAACAAAGGTACCAGTTATGTATCCCTGCAAACAACACATTAGTAAACACTGATGACAAAATTATCCATACCGGTACCAGCAGTTTGGTTAACATTTCAATCACCATTAGCCTGGTCTGCCAAAAAATAAAAAAAGACCCTCAGAAATTTTTCTTAAAACCTGTTATGAAAGAACATTAACTTCACATTTATAAAACAATAAAAATAATAATTTTAATAATAATAATAATAATAATAATAATAGAGTAATATATTGGTAATAATAATAATAATAATAATAGCCTTCAACATTCAGCTTAAGACCAAATACTGTACAATGATCCCTAATTTATCCGGATGTGTTCAATATCCGGACTTGCTATTATCCGGACATAAAAGTGCCTGAGAACTTTGGCCAGCCAGCCGACATGTCCAAACATTCAGTATCGTGGCTGCTGGGCTCAAACCATGAATCGGAAGTAGTCCGTAACCCACACCTAGAGCTAAAATGTGCGTCCGCTCCTGTACTGAATGGTCAAAGTACAGCACTTATCCAATCACTCTCAGTGAACCTCCACCACCCGAGCAATATGACTAAACCGCAAGCGGTGTCAAAATGTCCGTACGCATCCCCACCCAATGGCCAGCATCAAGCGGCCACCTGGCTAAGACTTTTTTGCCATTGAGATTGTAACACAGACTGCAAGCCACGGGTACATGTTTGGTGACAGAGCCTGTCCGCCTCTGCACCAAACATCGAAAGTCACACGGCCATCGGGCTAAGTCTTGCCCACCTGCCACCACCATCAAACAGAGACCACAAGCCATGAGTACGTGTTCGGTGACAGCGACCATCCACCTCACTAACGAAGGTCGAAAGTGCGCAGCCACCAGGACACACACAGATTCCTTCCCATGATATTACAATATCAGTAGTTTCTGTACTAATGTACACAGTACAGTATCATATGTGTGTATGTGCAGTACTGTACAATACACTACCCTTTGGTATGGGTATTCATTTCAATACTACAGTTAACCACCTTAGTCAAGCAGCCCTACTGGGATAGGTTAGGTTTGGTTAAGATAACATAAGTAAGTTTGCCTGGGAAACATTCGGCATATTTTCGAGAAATCCTATGGTTATTTTTGAACTGACGAGGTGAGCGTTGTTCCTGACTGAGGGGTACCGGTGGCCACCAAGCATGTAACACATATCACAAGCCATGAGTAAAACTGCCCGTGCGCCTCTACACCGAATGGCGGGAGTCACCCGGCCTCCAGGATGTGTGGAAACCCCCTACCACGTGCACCTGTCCGCTTCCCTACTGAGTGATCAAAGTCGCCTGGCAGACCGCATTAGTCATACATTGCCTGATGCGGTGATCTACAGGCCATCTGCTGTTGCCATCACGTACCAACCCTTGCAAGGGCAAACCGAAGTGAACCTTACATGACGATGTCAGTTTGCCGTGTTATGCTTCCTCTGTGCTTGAAAGCATCCGTTGGGTGCAATATGGCAGTGCTGTAAATCCTGCTGGTGAACAGAAGCCTGCACATCAGTTCCTGCCTTTCAGTCCCTTGTGAGTGGTAGTGCTTGCAACGATGGCTGTGACTGCGGTTGTGTTTGTGGTAGTTCCCTACCTTCTTCAGGTTGTGGCCCTGCTCTGCTGTATTTTCATGTGTGTGGTGAGGCCCCACCACCACCACCATGTGAGAAGCAGAAGGGGGACGTTCTAAGTTTGGAGAAGAAACATGAGATACTGGGCAAGGTTGACACTGGCTGGACCATAGGACACATTCTTCGCGAATATGATCTAGCCCGGTCAACACTGTTCAATACCAAGAAGTCATGTGACAAGCTTACGCAGTATGGACATGGCTCTGCCGAAAGCACACATTGGGGCGACAGGAAGGTGATGGCCCTGGCCTGGCACGTCATTTTCAACCGGTCGACACTGATATGGTTTTGTCAGCAATGTGGTGCCAGGGTGCTAGTGTGTGGGACCAAGGTGAAAGCTGCTGCTGAGAAGTTTACAAGCATTCACAACATGCAGAACTTCAAGGCATCCGAGGGATGGCTCTTTCACTCCAAGCTTCGCCATGGACTTACTGGCTGTAAGGCACATGGCGAGGCCTTGGATGTGGCAGTGGAGGAAGCAGATCTGTTTTGCCAGAAAGTGCAGCACTCAAGGACAAGGTCTTTGCCCTTGGTCAAGTCTTTAACACTGATGAAATTGGTCTGTTCTATAGCTCCTTGCCCACCAACACCCTGGCTGAGGAAAGGGAGACGTCTATAATGTGTGTCTGTTTTGTGCTGTACCAATGCTAACGGGACGCACCGCCTCAAACCCATTGTTGTTGAGCATGCAAAACAACCACGTTGTCTCTATGGGTTGATGGGTAACCTGCCTGTTGTGTGGTACCAGTCTGTGAATGCCTGGTTTACTGCTAAGATCTTCAGAGACTGGTTCCACAGATTTTTCCGTTATCAGAGGTCCTTGGAATCGATCGAAACCAGGTGAAGGCACTCTTGCTCCTGGACAATGCCCCTGCGCAGCTGTCTGAGAAAGATTTGGTTGCTTTTGATGGGCGGATTAGGTGCATGTTCCTGCCACCTAATACAACTGCTCTGATTCAACCAATGGACCTGGGTGTTATCACGGCTGCAAAGAGACTGTACCGACGGAGGCTCCTGAACAAGATGGTGGTGGTGGTGCTGGAGGATGAGGATGTGATCCAGGACACAAGAGGGGAGCAGACCCTGCAGAATCTTCAGTGTTACGACTTCAAGTCTGCAGCATGGGCAAATGAGTGGAAGTCTCTGTCAAAACCCTTGAAAGTGGTTGGTTTCGTCTCCTGCAGGAAATCGATGCCAAGCATGACTATGAGGGATTTGACATGGGTGATTTCCAGCCACCTTAGAACAGCAGGAGAGCAGGTGGACATCAATGACGCGTGGGATTGGCTGGATGAAGACGCTCTTGTTTGCCACTAGACCACATGGGACAACTCTACACCTGCCGGAGGTGGCGGGTTATGAAGCCTGGTGGTGGTGCATGATTGATTGATTGAAGAAATTGAGCGTGGCGGCGTAACAACTAAGGTCATTGCCGCCGTAAAACAATTATAATTGAAATATCAATAAAAGGTAAAGTCTTGATACAAGACAAAGAAAACGATACAACAAACAAAATAAGAAAACACGCTGACATAAAACAACCAAAACTAAAACAAATTAAAGTAAAACTACATCTTGAGGAGGCCAGCCTCCTCAAGAAAGGAGAAAGTTGCATCCCCGATCACACATGCTTCATCTCCCAACAGGGAGGAGAGATGGTAGAACCCGTTTCCTGAGCAAAACCAGGAGAAACACCGACGGCGAGCATCCCCCAGACTGGGGCACTCAACCATAAGATGCCTCACAGTCAGAGGCACAAGACAATCATCACAAAAAGGGGGAGGGTCCCCCACCAAAAGATGCCTATGTGTCAGTCGTGTGTGGCCGATTCTGAGATGAGAAACAATAACCTCCCACGAGCGTGGTGATGGCATAAATGTCCGGGGGCCCACCTCTTTCTGCACCTCCCCGAGCTTGTTGGGAACAGGAAGAGAATCCCAAACCGGCTGCCAGGAGGCTTGGAGAGCAGACCTAACTAGTGGGAAATAATCTCTGAAAGGGAGAGGTGTGCGGGAAGCAACAAGAGATGCCGCGGACCTCGCCATCTCATCAGCATGCTCATTACCCGAAACACCCACATGAGCTGGCACCCAACAAAAAGAAATCCTCCGGCCACGACGCTTATGATAAAAGAGCTTACGTAAAATCTTCAGAACCAAGGGGTGGGGAGAGTTAAAATTTTCGAGGGCAGACAAAGCTGCCCTGGAGTCACTAAAAATAGTAAAATTCATAGCCTCATGTGGTAAAATAAGGTGCAGAGCCATCAAGATTGCAGACAGCTCTGCTGTAAAAATAGAGGCAGATGAAGTAAGACTGCCCCGTTGGCTAAAATCAGGGAAGACGACCCCATATCCAACGCCAGCATCAGACTTGGAACCGTCAGTAAAAACTGGCACTGATCCTGAATGCACAGTGGCATGGGCAAAAAACTGGGTGCGAAGTACCAGATCAGATGTCACAGTCTTATGAGCGGTTGGAAAGCAACAAACCTCCACCTCAGGCAACATCCAGGGAGGGATCTCACTTAACTCAATGCTCTGCACTGGGCCACGCCAGAGATCCAAGGAAGATAAAATATCCCTCGCCCTGTAGCCAAAAGGACGGGGGAATCGAAGATGGAGAGTAAAAAAAGAGTGGTGAGTGTGACTCAAAATACATGCAGTAGTGGGCGTCTGTGGAAGACGCTGGGTACTGTACCAGCAGCGAGCAACATGGGCTTGACGTCGAAGCTCCAGTCCCATCTCCCCCGCAGTCACAAGTAAGCTTGGGATAGGGAAGGTACGGAATGCTCCAGTAGCCAAACAAAGGCCCGCGTGATGCACAGAATCCAAGACACGGAGCCGGGCAGGGGTGGCTGATGAGTACACCTCACATCCATACTCAAGTTTGGACAACACCAGAGCCTTATGGAGCAAGAGAAGGGAGTGGCTGTCTGCACCCCAGGTCGTATGAGCTAAAACCTTAATAAGATTTAATGCCTTAAGGCAAGACGTCTTAACCCTTCGAAGGTGTGGGACCCAAGTGAGGCGGGGATCAAAGGTGAGGCCCAGAAACTTAACCTTCTCTGAACAGGCAATCCTCTGGCCATTCAAAAACAGATCTGGGTCAGGGTGCATCCCACGAACACGGCAGAAATGCATAACCGTCGTCTTAGAGGGAGAGAAACGAAAGCCACGCTCCTGAGCCCAAGCCAAGACTTTATCTATGGCCAGCTGCAGTCGACGCTCTGCCACAGACATGCGGGACGCAGCAAAGGAGATTGAGAAGTCGTCCACAAAAAGGGAGCCTTGTACTCCTCGAGGTAGAACCCCAACTATACCATTGATAGCAACAGCAAACAATGTAACACTCAAAACGCTACCCTGAGGCACACCCTCCTCTTGAGTGTATATTTGAGAAAGCTCACACCCCACTCACACTTGAAACTTCCTCTCTGATAAGAAACTCTTGAGCAAGAGGGGAAGCCGACCACAGAGACCAAAACGGTATAGGGATGACATAATCCCATACCTCCAAGCTGTATCATATGCCTTCTCGAGGTCAAAGAATACCGTGACATGGTGCTGCTTCGAAGCAAAAGCAGAGCAAATGGAGGACTCAAGACGTAGAAGACTATCAACTGTCGATCTCATCTTTCTAAATCCGCATTGAGACTGAGTTAAAAAAACCCCATTCTCCAAAAACCAAACAAGGCGAACATTAACCATCTTCTCAAACAATTTGCACAAACAGGAAGTCAGGGATATCGGGCGATAGTTAGAAACTACACTCAAGTCCTTCCCAGGCTTTGGGATAGGGAGGACTATCGCCAGACGCCAGCTAGCAGGCACCACACCCTCCTCCCAAATTCTGTTGAGTAGATCTAACAGAAAACCCAAGGCTCCCTCCTTTAGATGACGAATCATAGCATAATGAATGCCATCATGTCCTGGAGCAGTGTCCTTACAAGATGCCAAAGCAGCCTGTAGCTCCCGCTGAGAAAACAGAGCATTATATACCTCTCCTCCCTGAGATTGAAAATTTAGCCCACTCCTCTCCTGACGTGCACGATCATCAAAATATGGTGCAGATGGATCTCGCCCGGAGACAGAAGAAAACTGAACAGCAAAGGCTGTGGTTACTTCCTTTGCTTCTGACACCAAAGCATCTCTAACTTTGAGCACAGGAGGGGAAGATGGAGAATATTTCCCCTGAATCTTACGTACCCATTTCCAGACCTGGGATATAGGAGTGGAGGAATTGATGGAAGATACATATCCTGCCCAAGAAGTACGTCGGGCATTCTTTAAGGTCCATCGGTACTTTGCACGAGCCCGTTGAAATTGTAATTTTAAAAAATTACTCTGCCTGTGAGCTCGATATCGGGAGTATGCAGCCCTGCAGGCCTTGCGGGCTGCAGCACACTCACTGTTCCACCAGAGCACTGGCCTACGAGCAAACAAACCAGTCGTTTTTGGAATCGCCCTCAAACCAGCCTGGTAAAGAACGGAGGTAAAATATGACACTGCACTATCAACACACACAAAAGAAGCCACTGGCAAATACGTAGCACTAAGGTCACTGAAAAGATCCCAATCTGCCCTGTCTAAGCACCAACGGGGAACCCGTGGGGCCAGAGGATCATCAGTAGTCGAAACACAGACCGGGTAATGATCACTACCATGGAGATCATTACAGACACTCCACAAAAAATCCAAGGCACAGTCAGGGGAGGACAGAGTAAGGTCGATAACCGAAAGAGTACCCGTCTGAACATGCAGGTGGGTAGGGTCCCCTGTGTTGAGGACACAAAGATCCATATCCTCCACTACCAATACCAACATATTTCCCCGAGCATCAGAAAGAACATCCCCCCACAAGGGATGTCGTCCATTCAGATCACCAAGGAGGAGAAAAGGTCGAGGTAGCTGGCGAATCAGGCCTTGACTCAAGATCCTCACGAACAATCACAGCACTAGGGGGCAAATATACATTGCACACAGTGTACCTCCTTCCCAGGTGCAGCCGAATGGCCACAGCCTGCAAGGGGGACCGCAGGGGAATTGAAGTGAAGGGCACATCAGAATGGCAGAAGATGGCACAACCACCCCGATGGCCTCCTGCAGGGTCAGAGGGAGAAAAGATACCGGCATAGCCCCTTGGTAGGGAAATATAACTGTCACCTAACATAGTCTCCTGCAAACAGATGCAGGATGGCTGCATCTCCTTAAGCAGCAGCTGTAGCTCCTCCCAGTTCCCTCGCAAACTTCTACAGTTCCACTGCAGGATTAAGAAAATGTTATGTCTTCTTAGGGCTGGCTACAGGGCCAGCTTTCGGCTTTGTAAGACGGGACACTTGCCTAGAGCCACCAGCATAGGACACTAATGGCGTCTTAGTGATAGTAGTTGGCTTCTTCTTTTGATTTGAGGGAGGTGAAGCAGCCAAATGCTGCTTCCTCTTCCCCGCAATCCCCGCTATCGTCCCCCCCTCATCGTGAGGAGAGGAAGTAGCAGGATCAGCCAAGCACTGCAGCCAGCTTTGGCACTTTATTTGGAGCGAGAGTACTCCTCTTTCGAGGTGGCGCACCAGCCTGCTTGGAAGGTGGCTTGGAAGGTGGCCTGGATGGAGCCCTTGGTAGTGCAGGGCGGCCAGTGGCACCACTAGAAGTTCCAGATGTGGAAGTGGACTGTACAGGGTCAGAACCCTGTGAAGGTGGCATCATGAGTGTTGGATCCGAAGCACTAAGGGTCCGCCCAACATCCTCTTCGGGCTGGGACTGGTTCATAGGCGGACCATGAGCTGCAGTTTCTGCCTTGTCAGACCTCTCAGCAGCAAGCGACCGAGCCCTCTCAGGATCTAAAGACTCTGAAGACCGAGAGGGTGATGGCTTCCTGCCCTCCCCACTCAGAGAGGGCCGGACAGCCGACGAGGAGCCTGCCCCAAAACTCACCTCTGCCGATGCCATAGGCTTCGAAGCAGGTGGAGGAGTGGGCTCCCTAACTGTAACCTTAGGAAGAGAGGGAACAGGAGAGGTGTTAACAAAAGGGTCAACAACAGAGACCCTAGATGGCCAGTCTCCAGAATCAGAGGACTCTGACGAGCAACGGTGACGTTTACCAGGTGCAGATGGAGTCTCGGGCATAGTAGCTACAACGGGAGAAGTCCGATCAACGTGGACATCTGCCACCACCACAGAAGTGTTCAAGTCGTCAGCCACCAAAGTGGGAGCGGAAACATTCAGAGTAGCAGTTGGGAAAACATCATTCTTACCTGCAGTACTAACCTTGGGGACAGCATTCTGCATATCGTGAGTGGAAGTTGTGGGTACTGGAGTGGGTCGAGGCTGCCTCTGAGATACAGGGAGTCGCATTGGTGTTCTAGAAAGGGCAGAAGCATAGGTAATTCCCGGCTGAAAGAAGAGTGTGTGGGCTCTCCTTTTGGCTTCAGGAAATGAAACCCTCTCACGTGTATGAATGGATAGGATCTCCTTTTCAAGGCAGAATCTTGGACAATTTTTTGATGAGACAGCATGAGGACCTCCACAGTGATAGCATTTAATAGGTCCTGTACAGTCGTTGGAATGGCTTGATCCACCACAAGAAACACAAATACCAGGAAGTCCAGCCTGTGCACGGCGGCAAAATTTGCTGACATGGCCATATCCCTGACAGTGGAAACACCGCCTTGGGGTAGGCACATATGGCTTCACAGGAAGTGACAGCCAAGCAAGCTTCACAGATGTAGGCAGTGTCAATCTGTCGAATGTTAGGAACAATGTTGGAGTCGGGGTTAAAATACAGTTGATCTTCTTCTGGAGGCGTTCAACTTTCACCATGCCTGAAGCCTGCAGTTCCTCCAACAACCAGGCCTCCGAGAATCGAAGGAGATCACGCGAAAAAATCACTCCTTTACTTTGATTAAATGTACTGTGTGGAGTGCAGGAAACCTCTGATCCAGAAGCTGAGGTCAAATTCAATAATCTTAAGCTCTCTTCAGGAGACGATACTTCTATAAGGATGCTTCCATCGCCCTGTGAGGTTATTCGGGGTTCTCTGCCACATGCTGAAATAATGTTACGGTGTAACTCAAATATATCAGTATCCAGCACAGATCCACCTGTGGAGGATCTGAGCACCAGATACTTGGCAAAATGCTCAAGCATAGTATCATCTGAGCTGAACTCGACAGCCGAACCAACCAAACGTGGCCTCCTCCTAGTCCCAGTTGAACGCTGGGGCAAAGGAGGAAAGTCACCAGTGGCCTGGAAAGGCTGTAGAGTGGCTATGAGGGTGGAGCAGTCTGGAGAACTTCCTGGGACAGTGGCAGTGTCATCAACATTTTTTTGTTTGTCACCCATATTATTTTGCATGAACTTCATTCCCCCACCCCTCCACCCACCACGGAGTCCAACAAGGGGAGGTCATATGCCAGGGATAAACACCACTGGCGACCCCAGAGGTAGAAGGAGAGTATACGCAGGTAACCACCAAGGGACCCTGACAAGGGTGACTCCAGGACAATAGGAGCCACCAGGTCCCCCAGTGCCCGCTTGACCCTAAAGCCACTAGGTGACTAGCCTACGTGGCTAGCCAGTGACCAGCCGATTGACCTGGTCATGCCCAACCAGGCCACCCGTCTAGCCAAAATAAGGGACCAAAGAGGCGTATTGCTAGCTGCAGGGCGCAGCGTACACAGCGTCGCTCAACCTCCAGGACTCCCGTCTCCCAGCATTACGGGACGTCACGCACGGCAAACACGTGGGGAGGCAACAGTCCCGCCCTAGATGGCAAATGGGCAGGGACTATCACTAGCAGGCCTCCTCCACCAGTGATGCAGGGGGCGCTTGGTCCACGTGGCTGACAAATACCGAACCCTGCAAAGGTAGGCATGCCTCCAAAATAGGTGGCACCGCCAACCACGCTTCAAGCCCCGCCACCACGTCAAGGTGACCCCCTGCAGCGGGGTGGTGGTGGTGCACTCAGTGGTAAGTACCCCAACCGAATGTTTTTCGGGAGGTAACTTTAGGTTTCTTTCATAGTTTCCTTGGTGCTAAAATTTATTTAGGATATTCCTGTGTGTGTTTTGAGGTCAAAATATGACAGAATGACCCAAAAACAGTGCCAAAAATAGGAAGGGCCCTGTACATACAGTAAAGTAGAGTATTCTTTGTTTTTCAGTGGTTTTTCTCCATTGTTTTCATGGTGTTTACCATTATTTTTAATATCCTTACGTGTGTTTAGATGTCTAAATATGCCCGAGTGACTGGAAAACAGTGCCAAATTAAGCATAGGTACTGTGCAAATAGGTTGGAGGTGGGTATAGGTAGGGTCTGGGTATGGTAGGGAAATAGTGTTCATTCTCCGGATGTTGCCACTACCCGGACACGCCTTTGGCTCTATTATGTCCAGATAAATGAGGGATTACTGTATAAAATAAAATTTCCTTGAGAAAATTCACTAATAAATTAGCATTCTGCATCCAGCTACAGTAGGTCAAAAGATAAGATATACATACATACATACATATATATATATATACATACACATACATATATATATATATATATATATATATATATATATATATACATATATATATATATATATATATATATATATATATATAATAATAATCTGGCCTTTTGTTTCTCAAAAGCGCCAGTTCTTCCTTTTGGGAATTCACTAGTGCTCAACACACATACATTATTTTTACAATTACAAGAATTGTGACATTTCTTGTATATAATACAAGCTACATCATATATACATGAAAGTGGCAAAAATTAAACAATATAATCATCCATCATAGTACCTCTCTCCAGGTCGTAGCATTTTGAAAAAAGAAAGGCTTTCAGCTGTCTCTTAAAGGATTCAACAGTAGAGAGTTGTCTTATGGACAATGGCAATCTGTTATATAATCTAGGGGCTCTATATGCAAAAGAACGATCAGAGAAAGATGACTGGTGAATGGCTCCTGGCTCATCAAGACGCAAGGAATCATCTTCACTGCGTAACATCACACCCGGGCGTGTCGATGGGAGTTTTAACAATTCAGCAAGATACTTCGGTTCACCAAACTTAAGAACCTTGAATGTAATAAGACACAGTTTAAATTCAATTCTAGCCTTTACTGGTAACCAATGCAACTCAATCAGAAACGGGGTAGTTGAGGTTCTCGGGGGGTAGACCAAAGATAAGCCGTGCCGCCCTGTTCAACGCAGACTGAACCTTTGTTAGTATAATATTTGGAAGACCAACCCACAGTAAATTACAATAATCAACACGAGACAAGACCACTGCATGGACCAATGTTAAGAGGCACTGTCTATTCAGGAATCTTCTCACAGAGTACAGATTTCTGATATGCAAAGTTACACCCTCTTACAACCTGATTAATGTGTTCTTTGTAATTTAACTTAGAATTAAAATAAACACCCAAATTTCGAACAGAACTGACTGGATGCAGCTGTGACACACCAATGTTCAAAGCCAGGGCATTGTCAGTGTCATCACCCCTTCCGTTTCCTCTGATGATGATGATCTCAGTTTTACCATCATTCAGCTTAAGTTTCCTCTTAGCCATCCAAATCTTAATATCAGACATTAGAGATTCAAACTTTATCTTAGTATCGTTGATATCTGACATCTTAACATAGAGCTGGGTGTCATCAGCATAAAAATGATAGGACACATCATGAGCATCAAGTAGAGACGATAAACTACTTGTGTAGATAGTAAATAGAATTGGACCCAAAACTGATCCTTGAGGGACTCCAAATAGAAGAGGAGCAGAATCAGAGCTAGCGTAATCAACAACCACTCTCTGAGATCTGTCCGACAGATACGACTTAAGGAGCAAAAGGGCACTATCACAAACGCCATAAAAATACAGATCATCCAACAATAGTTTATGATCTACTGTATCAAAAGCTGCAGACAGATCCAAAAGAACTAGGAGAGAGGACATCCCACTACAAGTGTTTGCCACCAAGTTGCTCTGAATCCTTGTTAGTGCAGTTTCAGTCAAATGGTATTTTCTGTATGCTGACTGAACAACAGGAACAACTCTGTTGTGTTCCAGTAGTGGTAAGAGTTGGTCGAGTATGGCCTGCTCAATAATCTTGGATGAAAAAGACAGGTTAGAGACAGGACGATAATTTGTCATGCTCTCGACATCAAGGCCAGGTTTCTTAATTAGAGGCCTAAGCAAAGCACGTTTCTCAGACTGCACAAAATTACTTTCTAAGAAGCATCTATTTATTATGTTGCAGATAAAGTCTGCAGCATGCTCATACACATCAGGCAGTTGTGACATGTTACATGGATTGAGTGAGCAAAATGTTTTATTAAGTTCTCTGACGTAACATTTGACTTTGTTTACATCCAGTGGATGGAATGTTGAAAGCAAATGATCCCCAGTGCACCGTGGCTGGAAGTCAACTGAGTATGCTTCACTAGGAGAACTGCTGTCTAAATCACTTCTTATGCAAGCTATCTTACTTGTAAAAAATGAAGCAAAATCAGAAGCCAATTGGGGATCAGATAAAGAAGTTGGTTTAACAATTACATTCCTCCGACCAACCAAATTGTTCACAACTGCAGACAATTTTTTTTGATCACCACCACATGAATCAACTTTATTTTGATAATACCTAGCCTTTTGGGCTTTTACAGTGTGAACGACTGCTCTTCTCGCAAAAACATAACGCAAACGAGTTACTTCGGTCCGCTGCAAGCGCCACTCACGTTCTGCCCTTCTACGTTGTCTACGCAAAGAATTAATGGATGGACCATACCACGGAGAATTATCACATACAGTGATTGTTTTTACTACCTCAGGACAATAATGGTCAAAAATTGACCTGAGCTCGTTGTTGTAAATATCAACCAATTCACCAGAAGAAAGACTTGAAGAATCGATGGAGTTTAAACGTTGATCAATTTCAAAACACATCAACTGGCAGTCAACATTGTTGTAATTTCTGAACCTGATGACCTTTATATATGAAGGGGATTTCGGGACATCAAAACTAAGAGTGATCAGAGCATGCTCAGAGATGAGGGGGTCAAATGAGTCAACCTCCACATCTGATATGCGCCTGCAACCAACAGGGGACAAGATCAAGTCAAGGACATGTCCTGAGACATGAGTTGGATTACTCACATGATTGAAAAAATTGTTCTGGGTGATCAACTCAAGGAATTCTGAAGAAAATGGTTTTGACTCTGGACTGTCAACCCAATAACTGAAATCACCACAAACAA
The DNA here is from genome assembly GCF_032717465.1 of Coenobita brevimanus. Classification (NCBI taxonomy): domain Eukaryota; kingdom Metazoa; phylum Arthropoda; class Malacostraca; order Decapoda; family Coenobitidae; genus Coenobita; species Coenobita brevimanus. Next base: position 2,494,290 of record NC_136955.1, on the reverse strand, counting down.
GAAGTCCTCCAGGTTTGAGAGAAAACCCTTCAAGAAACTGCCCAAACTCCTCCATAAAACCTCAATCTCTGCCCGGATGACCTGGTCGATAGACAATTGCAATTCTAATGGTATTCTGATGGAAATTTATTAATACTTCCATAAATTCAAATGATGATGGGGTCAGGTCTGAGTCAAAGAGAGAAACGTTTGCAAGTGCTGCCGAGTAGATGAGTGCTACGCCTCCTCCTGGATAGTCAGCAGCAGGCCTGGGAATACTAATAATAGAATGTGTCTTAGGCAAAGCATTACAAATAATATCGATATCAGACTCATACAACCAGGTTTCAGTCAAGCACAATATGTCAAGCTCGTGCTGATTTAGGGTTTCATTAATATAGTCTATCTTATTACGGATGGAACGAATATTTAAAAGACCCATCCTTAACTGGTTCAAGAGGGACGTAGTCAGTTTTTTGAATGGTCAAAATTGGTGTTTTCAATCAATCTATTCCCATATATATATATATATATATATATATACAGTGCTCGTCAGAATTATTGAGCGCCCTGTGTCCCTCCTAAGAAACAAACCTTTCAACATTGAAACAACATATAAATAATGCATTCTATTTACCTTTAGTGCTTCGTAGGGTAGCCTTTACGTTTCTTCACGGACCTGAGACGTCTTGGAAGTGAAAGGGCGAGGCTCCTGAGGTGCTGAAGGGGTATTTTGTTCCAGGAGTCACAGATGGCAGCTTCCAGCTTAGGCAGAGAGCTAACGTCCTTCCCCTGGAAACTCTTCTTTACGAGTTACCAGAGGTTTTCAATCGGGTTGAGGTCTGGGCTATTTCCTGGCCAGTCTGTCATAAATGATACCTCACAGTCACGAAGCCAATTGGTGGCCGATTTGGCCTTGTGAGCAGGTGCACCGTCCTGCTGAAACACTCGTGCACCTGTTAGCTCGAATGAGTCTGGTAAATGATCACACAGAAGCTCCCAGTAAACATCCTGATTCACTCTAACATTCTTGGGAAGCACAACAAGCTTCCCCAAACCTTGACTCGAGAAACAATCCCACACCATGAGTGAATCAGGATGTTTAACTGTGCTTTCTACATACCGTGGGTCAAGTGGGTCACTACCTTTGCATCGATACACACGTGCTCCTCTGTTACAGGTAACGCTAAACGTTGCCTCATCAGACCACAACACTGACTACCATTGCTCCTCACCCCCGTTTAGATATTTATTAGCAAAGGCAAGCCTACGAATTCTCTGGCACTTGGTGAGAAGAGGCTTTTTCACAGGCCTATGACTTGTGTAACCAAGCTCATGCACCCTACGAGACACTGTTCTCACAGACATCTCACCAAACACTTCCGGGTTGCTCTCCTTAATTTTCCTTGCACTCACACAAGGATTAAACTCCACTGCACATTTTAAAACATTAACAGACCTTGAGAAAGTTTTCCTAGGCCTACCAGACCTCGGTTTCTTTGTGGGAACTTCACCACTATTTTCCAGCCGAAACCGTGCACACCAACGACGCACTGTCAATCGTGCCACACCAACCAATTCACTAATTTCCTTTGTCTGGTGGCCTGCCTCCTTAAGAGCAATGATCTGGGATATGATTTAACTCGATAGTTCACAGGTAGGTGCCATAACAAAGTGGTGAACCCCAAAACACTGCGGGACACTCGGTAAAAAATGGCGCAATTTGAGAGGGACACGCGGCAGAGTTCCTCTCTCTCAGGCAGCCCGTGGGCGACTGAGGTGGGAACCAACCAGCGTGTCGGAAGGCCTCAGGCTACCGTGACGTCATGCTCGCGGCGCAAACTTGTGGCTCAATTGTTACCCCCCAAAATGGGTGATTCTTTTTTGGCCATAAGTATTGCGCGCCCGGCGGACAAAGCTGAATAATTTTGATGAGTACTGTATATTTATATATATATATATATATATATATATATACACACACACAGTACCCTCGCGTCCAACACGCATTTGTCCAGCACGATTCGCGTCCAGCATGGACAGCAAAAAATTAGTACGATTTAATACAATTCAATTACTGTAACATGGGTGCATTAGCATAACATGCACGGAGGTCCGAGAAGTGGGCAAAATCCGCAGAGTTCGCCTCTAGCACAATCACCCCTGGTCCAACACGGTCATACTGGACGTTCCTGTGATGCTGACAGCCAATCAAAACTTCTTATCAAGTTGCCTCCCCCACCTGCTATCGTGACGTGATCGTGATGTTGCCCAATCAAAAATGCTTCTGCTCTCACGTGATGTTTTGTTTTAATTTCTCCCGCCACAGTGCCACTCGGTCGCATTGGAAGGTGCTTTTTCCTCGCTGTATTTTCTGCCCTTGCTACTGCATTTTATTCTGCTCACGATGCCTAGGAAGTCTTCTGAGAACCTCAAGAAGCGGCGGCACCTCCCTCAGGCTACCAAGCTAGAAATCATCGAGAGGAAGAAAAAAGGGAGAGGAAAGTGGACATCACCAAGACCTACGACGTGAATGAAGCCAGCATGAGGACCACCATAAAAAACCAAGACAAAATCCTGGCAGCAGTGAAGGCTTACAGAGTGCTAGGACAGGCAGAAGCAGGACCTTCCATGGATGTGGATGAGGATAGTGATTCTGAGTGTGATTTCGCAGGATTCATGAGGGATTTTGAGGAGTAGCAGCCATTACCCGCTAGTGACGCCACCAGCCATCCTCCAGGGACCCAGTAGGACTACCTACAGCCTCAGATACCACCTTCCATTTCCAGCAAGCCCACCAACACTATCCTAAAGGGTTAGTTATCATTCATAGTACAGCACCATTTATTATGATTACAGTAGTACCAATATATGTAAAGGTATATGGTAGGTATTTAGGGTGACTTTTCCTAGGGTTGCTGACATAATTCATTTTTCCCATAAGCTCTGTTGTTTGTCCAACACGTTTTTAGCCCAACACGGGACCTGTGCATGACAATATTACTGTGTTGGACGCGAGGGTACTGTATATATATATATTAATCCATATCTTTCCAAACATCAGCAGCTACCCTTCTCCATCCTCCTACAGAACAAAAAAAAATCCATTATTGCACACGCGCACACACACACACACACACACACACAAAAGCTAGCCTTCTACAACTACAGTGCTTGAAGGAGAAAAAGAAGCTGCTCAGGAGAAAATCCATTGTTCTAATTTATAAAAAAAAAAAAAAAAAAAAAAAAAAAAAGCCAGCATCATTAACAATGAGGCTGGGGTGTTACTGTGCAAATATTTTCAATACTTGGGAAAAGTTTTCAGTATCACCTTCTGGTTTGCCTCCAAATATAGCGTTGTTTTGTTTATAATGGCTCTAACATGCTTCCCTGCGGAAACAAATTTAACCCAGCCTTCATGGGGGCGAGGGGGCTCTGGTGCAGCATCTGGGAGCATTGTGTCTACGAACATTTGTACCACGAACAGTACGGTGTTCCCTCGCACAGTGTCAAGTACCCTCAGTAGTGTTTGTCATCTGGTATCTGTTCAGTTAAGTAACAGTCCACAGGTAAGTATGAGGAAGCATGAAGGAGGGTGAGAGGACACACCGTCTGGGAGGGCAGTGTGTGGCACTACAATCCTAGGGCTAGCAAATAGAAGGTTTTATTCTAAAACCCACCAATTTATCAGTCCCACCAGAATGTGGTGTCTTGTAGCTAAAAATACCCCCACCTGCAGGAGGTGGCTCACGTGGACTCGGATAATTGACCATATGAAGATTTTTTTTTCTTTTACACAGTACAGTAGAGCACCAAAAAGGAGAGAACAAAAAAAATGGCCACAGGGAAAGGAATGTGAGCTGAAAAGGACCACAAGAGGTGGAGAAAATAGCTAGTACAACAACGTATACCCTCGAGACTCATTACTTCCAAAAGGAGAGGGGATGTCTCTCAGGGTAAACAGAGGAAGGAGCACTGGAAAAGGTAAACAACTAGCTGTCCATCCATGGTGGTCCACATAACCAACGCGCTCTGCAAGAACGGATACCAGTTGACCAACACAATTGAGGGTACTTGACACAGCCCGGGGGTATACTGTACTGTACACGGTACAAGTATTCGTAGGCAAAAGGAGGAGGTTACATAGATGAAGTGCCTTCCAGCCGATGTTTCTCGTTCTGAAGTTCTTGTTCTGCTGAGTGAATCTAGTCATCCAAGGCCATGGGGTGGGCTCTGCAAGAACCCTAGCTACAAGGTGCTACATTCCGACATGATTTTTGTCTTTATTATTTTTTTCAGCACAATTTTATTGATATATATACAGCACTTGGTAGAGGATGGGGAACAGAAATGAGTAGAGTGCAGTTATAGATTGTGTGCTGGTGTACTGAAGGATCAGTAGGAGACTAATACATGCACAAACAGTTAGAGGATTCAGATCACTTTGCAATACTGGCAGAGACCAGAACTGGAAATAAATGGAAGTACGAAAGGAGGGAGGAACCAGTGCTGGATGAGACAATAAGGTTAAAAGAACCTGGATGTGAAGTAAATGATGAGAAAGGTACAGAGGAAATATGGAAATCTGTGAAGAATGGTATGATAAACAGGTGAAGCAGTACAGTATGTGATAAGAAAAGAGTGAAAAGGGGCAATGCTTGGTATAAAATAGCCATCTGTCAAAAATACAGCATTTAAAATTCTGGAATTATCATGAGCCCGAATGGAAAAAGATCTGAATTTCCTATCTACTTTCTAATTCAAACCGTTTGGCAACATTCAACTTCCTAACAGCTGACGTATACCAGTGGAGTGTCATAAGCCATCTGGGTCACTTGGGGTTAACATGTCCTTGCTTACCTACCCATCCTTGGCTAAAGACACTTTCTTCTCTGTGGCTTTCTGTTTTATAGTAATCAATCACTGCAATGGCCACCATGAAAGTTGTGAAAACTCAGTGCCCAGTAGTGCTATGAAAATTCAGTACCCAGTAGTGCTATGAAAAATCAAAACCTAGTAGTGCTATGAAAATTCATAACCTAGTAGTGCTAAGAAAAAAGCACACTATTGTACTTTAACAATTTTGCTTAAGCACAGCCCACACGAAAATCAGATTGAGGAGTTTGTGTGCAAAACTATATATATATATATATATATATATTGTGTCCAACTCTGGGCAAAGGCTTCAGGGTCTATTTCTTGGGAGCAGTGACCTGTCCTTTGGCCCAGTAATCCTCCTACACCTCAACATGTCACCACTTCGGCACTAGCACCCACCATCCATATATATATATATATAGGGCTGTATATACAGGACTAGTGTATTGGTATATAACAGACTATATAATATATATATATATATATATATACAATAGCGTGACGAAGCATGATATAACCCGTTAACTGCTATATATATATATATATATATATATATATATATATATATATATATATATATATATATATATATATATATATATATATATATATATATATATATATATATATATATATATATATATATATATATATATATACTATATATATATATATATATATATATATATATATATATATATATAATTATATATATACAACTATATATATATATATATATATATATATATACATATATTGTGTCCGACTCTGGGCAAAGGCTTCAGGGCCTATTTCTTGGGAGCACTGACCTGTCCTTTGGCCCAGTAATCCTCCTACACCTCAACATGTCACCACTTCGGCACTAGCACCCACCATCCATATTGAATACATGCTAGGGCTGTCTCGTACAGGACTAGTGTATTGGTATTAACAGAGCATCAGGGATTTTACTGATTAACTACAATAGCGTGACGAAGCATGATTAACCCGTTAACTGCTCCATACAGCCTGGGCTGTTCCGAGCGCGACTGCTCAATACAGCCCTGTCTGCTCAGGTGAATTTTGAATATAGTGCCATGGTGACCAAGGCAGACCCATGCAAGCATGGTTGAGCCTTCAAAACCGAAACTGAAAACCATACATTCCAATAGGGAATCAGACACTTTGATGGTCGTCCATGGCTTTACCAAGGTAAATATTGAGCTAATATTTCGTTACTAAATGCTTTGGCATGTGTTCTCTCAATTCCTAAGACAAAATTTGGCCTTTGGGAAATTTCATTTTTACCCCTATGTCTGCGCACGACAGACACCTCCAAAAAACCGCCATGCGCAGTTAACGGGTTAAAATTTGAAGCTCTGTGCTGGCAGTGTCACTGGCTAAAGTTCTAAAGGTGTTCACATCATTTTTACAAATCGGTGCAGAGTAAGTGTTTTGAATTATGATGCCAGAGTCGGTGTATGAGGCCAGAAGCAAGAGCAGTGGTGATTGTTTACAAGGCAGATGGACTTGCCCAATCAGGGACTGATTCATCTACAAATTTACAAAGAGTTTCCTGGTGCAATCACTATCTGTTTTTGCAGGACAACTGAGACAAGGGGAAGTTCTGTTGGCTCCTTTCTTTGTCCTCAATTACAGGTACCAAAACTACTCTGAGGTAGTGAATGTACATCTATGGATCCTGTACCATGGAAGCAAGCACAATCTGGAAATACTGCTGCCTCAGCTGGCTGTGTGTAATGATGATGGAATAAAAAATTCAAACAATCCTTCTACTACTTCCATCCATCCATCCATTGCCAGACGCCATGTATCCCAAATGGGGTGGCCAAGGGCTTAGAGTTAATTGTTTTACAGGGAGGGGCACTAATCCTCCACCAACCCCACTTGACGTAGGGATGCCAACAGCATCTGGTGTTCCCAGGCGGTCACCCATCCAAGTACTAACCAGACCCAACGTTGCTTAACTTTGCTGATCGGATGGGAAGCGGTGTACTCAACGTGGCATGGCCTCTGGCTACTTAACTTTAGAAAAAATCTAGCAAAACTCCCATCAACAAATGTGGATATAATTTTGTGAATATTTAGCTTATCAACTGACTCATTAATGACACCCAAATGCCATGGATATAACTTGTATGATACTGAGGAATGATTATTTTAAATCAGCAGTGAAGTCCTGGGGGAGTAAACATGTCAATTCTGCCCCAAAGTCTGTTTGTCTCTTGAGTTATTCTGGTTGGGTTAGAATAAGTAATTAGGTTAAATTATCACAGGTTAGGTTGGGTTAAGTTAGGGTAAGCTGGGTCAACTGGGATGAAACAGACTGACCTTGGGGCCAAATTGACCTGACAGCCCACACCAGTGTGTGGATGCTTGCCATTGCTTGCATATAAAACTGATGACGTTTTATCACTGACATTTTCAGAAATCCACATTTCTGCAATATTTAAAACAAGTCTCTCTAATCATGAGGCTCTAGTTTACTGATAATACCTACAACTGTAAATTATATTCATGGGAGCTTCACTAGATTTTCTTTCAAACTTTTATCCACGGATGCAGTTAACATGGGCTGGCACCCAGCAAAATGAAACTCTCTGACCATGACGGCCCATGAGGAGGAACTTTCCTAAAATTTTCCACAAGGGGTGGGAAGAGTTAAAGTGCTGAAGGGCACATAAGGCTGGCTTGGAGTCACTAAAATCGTAAAACTAATTGCCTTACACGTAGAGATAATTTGGACAACCATCAGAATTGCTGACAGCACACCAGTAAAAATTGAAGCTAAGGTGGGTATGGTGCCACTCCAACTAAAATCAGGGAAGACACTGCCAAATCAAATGCCAGCATCTGACTTTTAGCCATCGCTACCAACAGTGATAAACCCAGTATGAAGGGCAGCATAAAAAAAAATAAAAATAAAAAAATAAAAAATAAAAAAAATAAAGTGCTAATCACCACATCTGATGTCACAGACACAGGAGGCTGTGAAATACCAGCAAAATCTGACCTAAGGTAACACCCAGGATGGAACAACTGATGTCCTTACATCTAAGACTGGAGTACATGGAAGACTGACATCTGTTAAGACTAAAGGGGTGAGGAAACAGATGGTCATAAAATGGGTGGTGGGCAGAACTAAAAAGATGGGTGGTGGGCAGAACTAAAAATACAATCATGTGTTGGAGTCTCAAGATGCCTCTGGACTCTGCACCAGCACCTTGCTATATGGGACCAAAACTGTAGCTCCTGCCCCAATACCCCTGCATCCATGTGCATGCTTGGGAAAGGGGAAGTGTGAAATGCTACTGTAACTTAACAAAGGCCTGCATGATATACAGTCTGTAAGTAAACAAAGACCTGCATGATGTACAGTCTGTAACTAAACAAAGGCCTTCATGATGTTCAGTCTGCAACTAAACAAAGACCTGCATGATGTACAGTTTAAGATTCAAAACAAGGCAGGGGTAGCTGAAGAGTACTCCTCACAGCCATACTCCAGTCTGGATAACACCAGATGGAGCAGCAGGAGGGTATGTCTGTCAGCACTCCGTTTAGTACAGACCAAAACCTTTACAAGGTTCAAAACCTTCAGATGGGATGTCTTTACCTGCTTCAAATGTGGGACTGAAGTAGTACAGAGGTAAAGGAAAGGCCTAAATCCTTACCTCTTCCTTACAAGCAATCATTTACCAATTGTAATAACTAATCTGGGTCAGAATGCACCCCACATAATCAGCAGGGTGCACTGCAATGGTCAGGTAAGCAGAATCTAAAGCCACGCTTCTGAGCCCAGGTAAAATTCCGATCTATTACATGATGTAGTCTGCACTCTGCCACTAACATATGGAATGCAGCAAAGGAAACAGAGAAGTCATCTACGAAGAGGGAACTCATCACTCCCTGTGGTAGAACTTCCACATTCCCATTAATTCCAGTACCAAGTAATGCCACACTCAAAACACTTCCCTATGGCAATCCCTCTTCCTGAGTGTACAGAGAAGAGAAATCACAACCCACATGCACCTATGCTTCCCTTCAGAGAGGAAGCTCCAGATAAACATGGGCAATCAACCCAAAAGACTATAAAAACCATACAAATGAGGTCTGGATAAAATACCATGATGCAAAACCATGTCACATGCCTCCTAAAAATTACATGGTTAGAATAGAGGTTAAGAGAGCACAAAGTGAAAGATCTTTGTTGTTGACACACACAGATGTAAAACCTGCACAGTGAGAGACAAGAAAGCTGTCAAGGTTGCAAGCTATAGAAAACACCTTTCACAGAACAGCTGCAAACATGGGAAGGATGGAGGATGCAATTAATGGTGAAATTTATGGATGCTATGGATTGGCATAAAGAGCTGTAGAAGTGAGATGTGGAACTGCTGAGTAGATACAAATGGAATATGCAGAGATAGTAGAGACCAATATAAAGTACACATACAGGGTTCCAAAGAAAGTTTATGAAACTGGGATCAGGGCCCGTGTTGGTAGAGAGAGACCTTCTGTGATATGAAGAAGAGTGGTACAATATAATGGTGAAAGAGCAGGAATAGGACGAGCAGTGTGTAATAAGCCTGCAGAAAATTCTGTTCAGGGCATCCCATTCAGGGGTTCCCAGGAGGGAGAAAGGCATCAAAAGATGATGGGTAAGGGGGGGGGGGGACTTCTGCATTCAGTTAAAGTAGACCAATTCAGGTGGATCCAGCCCCTCAAAGTGACTGAGCTTTGACTGGCTGGGGTGTCTGCTTACTACAAGAAACCCCAAATTTAAAATTTCATACTCAGTTCTGACCGACTTCCATAGGTCAATGAAGTCAACCAGGATCCATCACTGCAATTAAGTTATTTCATTTAACCGCTTACCTGCTGCCACTCAGCAATGAGTAACTGCTCACTCTGACCTTCAGCAACTGGGCTGAGTAGCCTAGCACCAAGTCCCAATGCTCCTCGTGGAGTAATACTGGACTGGATGAAGGATGAAATGTTTCTGAAGGGAAACTATTTCTACGCTGACTGAAGGGTTGAGAGAAAGGATGAAACTGGAGTTTATTAGTGTTGTGATAAGGAGGGGTAGATTTAGATAGTATGGGACTGTGGAGAGAATGGAAGATGACAACTGGGTGTGGAAGGTGAGAACTGTGAACATCGGGGGTAAGGCTGCAAGAGGCAGACCAAAGACCTGGGACAAGGTCAGAGTGTGACCTCAGGGATTAGGGATAGAACAGGAAGGCTGCCAGAGTTCAAGCAGTCTGGAGAGCTGACATTAGGTGACCAAGCCAAAGCATGCAGGCATGTTGGAGCCTTATAAACAATACAATACGATATAGTTTGTTCTTTATGATGCAGTGTTAAAAACTGCAGGTACATATATATATATATATATATATATATATATATATATATATATATATATATATATAAATATATATATATATATATATAAATATATATATATATATATATATATATATATATAAATATATATATATATATATATATATATATAAATATATATATATATATATATATATATATATATATATATATATATATATATATATATATATATATATATATATATATATATATATATATAAATATATATATATATATATATATATATAAATATATATATATATATATATATATAAATATATATATATATATATATATATATAAATATATATATATATATATATATATATAAATATATATATATATATATATATATATATATAAATATATATATATATATATATATATATATATAAATATATATATATATATATATATATATAAATATATATATATATATATATATATATATATATAAATATATATATATATATATATATATATATATATATATAAATATATATATATATATATATATATAAATAAATATATATATATATATATATATATATATATATATATATAAATACAGGTATAGTAAAACTTCAGTAAGTCGACCCAGCAGACGGCAGAATTTCTGGCTGTCGAACTCTGACCAAGGTGTGACCTTGTGTTTATTCCTCTTCTGTCTTTGTTTCCTTCACTCCTTCCTCCTCCTCCTGCTTACAGGTGATGTTACCCCGCCCTGTGCCAACGACATACATGTACGTCGGCCCCTACATGCGCAAACAGTGCCAACAACGCACAGTACACGTACGTCTGCGATTTATCTGCCAAAATTTGAAAATTCAAATTACACGCCAAAAAATCGGCGGGGATATTCCCGCGCCTCTCTAGGGCTCACCAGGCAGGTATGAGTCATCACCGCACAGCTGGGCATACGTGCGAGGGCACCACGTCAATCTGATTTTGACACTGAGTATGTGAGGACCATGGCGCATTGCGGCCTTGCCCAGCATGAGATTGACTATCTCCTTGAGGTGCCCTATGATGGGAAAAGCAATTCCCCATTAAATGACAATATGGCTGACAGGGATTACGTTCAGCCAGACTCAGAATCAAGCAGTGATGAAGTACCATCCCCCAGGGAGACGAAATATACGAAGGTGACGATGTTATCCTCCCAGGCAGCCCCACCCCCCGCTGCCCTCAACTGTATGACGATTCCTTTAGTGAGGATGTCAGGAGGATCCTAGAGCTAAATATACTCTACCAAAGTGAGTAGGATCCCCTCGTAAAGGCCGAAAGCCAGGGAGGATTTACAAACTAAAAAATACAAGGTAAGTAGTGCACCGTCCACCACAAAGGAACACTGGTACACTGTACATGATGGCCCTGCAGGGGTGACTACTTGCCTGTGGTTGATGAGTCTGCTTAGCCAGACAGACAAGGGTTACTCAACGACACTACCACAACCAAGTAAATGTATGTATTGCAGCTACCTGTCCATTTTAACAGGTAAATGATGGCCAATTCATCACCCTGCCCAAAATTAGCACATGAATACATCACACGATGCAAGAGTACCACCGTCCAACCCCAACTACATAATCAGGCTGTAGCAGGTTCATACATGGCAATAATACATAATATCAGGAATGTAGAGTCACAATGGAACAGCTGTATCTTCACAATTAATATAATTTCCTTCAGTTGTCATCATTTCAGGATTTTAACAGCAGAGGGAAACTGTAGGACAAAAATCACTTTATGGAACACAGCATAAATATGGAAAAATTACTTACGGGGAAAAAAAATGCAATCATTACAGACAAAGTTCAGCCAAAACAAAAATCAAATACAGTGATGTCATAAAAGATGTCTCACATCCGGGGCTACACACGTCACACTGTATGTGCAATGCATTTTTAGGCAATATTTTCATCAGTTTAAAAAGTTTCACAGCATCTTTCCCAATTTCTGTATAAGGCACATTAATATGGCATTCTTTCATTTATGCAATATGTTGTACTGAAGAGACATTTGAGAATAGTCAGGTGTTGGTTACGATTATGCTACATTATGCACAAATGACTTACAGCTCGCAGATACGTACAAGCCTGCAAGTACAGTAGTAGTAAAATTATGTAGAAAATATACAGACAGTTTTGAACCACACAAGCAAAGAACTAAAATCAGCTGCTGTGTCAGTGGCAACACTGTGTCAACCATCACATGCCCACCTACTGCCGTTGCTTGTGTGTTACCACCCCATCACTGTTGCTGTCCTTGGCTGGAGTATCATCTGTGTTTCGCATGGTACTACAATCACTGCTATTTCCCCCAATAAGACTTCAAAATGAACAAAATAAATAAAGATATATCTAAATAAATAAACAGAGAGCAGTGGCAGTAGACAGTATTCTATTACAAAGGAAACAAAAATAAAAATCATAAAACAAGTGGAAAAGGGTTAGAAGCGGACTTATGTAACGTGTGTTGGGTTTGAGTCGCTCTACTGTGAATACAGTTATCCAAGACAAAGAGCAAATTCTCGAACAAGTGAAACAGTCTGTGCCAATGCAGTTGATAATAAGCAAGAAAAGAGGTCCAGTGACTGAGGAAATAAGTGTGTCGCTGCAGCACACGTACAAAATCGAAAGCCTTCTAGGATTCAAGGAAAAGGTTTGGATAAATATACAGTACTTTTAGATGTGCCTTACCAATTAAGTTCTTATTTATTGTTTTTTTATATATTTTTAAATTTTTTTATGTTGGTTAATTTTCTCAATTATTTGATTTTTCTGCAGTTTTCATCCATGTTCATTCTGATTTCCTGATACATGTTCGTTCCTCAAGTGCGATGGTGAAGACTTATGGTACGGTACTAAAACCTCCCCAAAGCTACCTGAATTTACTGCTACTAGCCTTACCCTACCTAACCGTAATCTAGCCTTATCTAATATAACCTAACCTAACCTTACCTACCATCTACTAATCTAACCCAACCCAACCTACCTACTTCGCATAAACAATCTAATCTGACTTAACAAAACCCTAACTTACAGTAAATTAATTTTGGCAAAGCTGAGTTGGTTTTAGTAATGGCTGCCATTACACCACAGAAACAAACATGCACTGGGAAAGTAAACATGGGTAAAATCAACATGGACTATAAAAATAATAAAAAATAAACTGGAAGAATAAGAAGAGAATTGGTAAGGTCTCTGCTGCTTTAACTAAACTGTATATTTATCAGTTTATTTGATGACATAAAGAGTAAACATGGTAGAGGTGGGACGGCAAATGCAAAAGGAAAGGAGGGATAACTGACGAGGTTAAAGTACTGCTGCTGGACGTGGCAAATCTAGTACTTACATATAGTGACTAAGTGGGGAGTAATATCTGTGAGTTGTATGTACAAGATCAAAGTCCGACTTACATACACAAAAAAATATACATATCTAATAAGTACGTAAGTTGAGGAGTGCCTGCATTGATTTTGTCCCTCGTGTCCATGCCACTGCTCAACCTCTTGAACTTCTCTTTGCTTTCGAAAACCAAAAATATGTCGTCATCAACCATAGTAACCCAAATAAAGTCTTGACAATAAATATGTAACAAGGTGAACAGCAATGGATGCAGCATTGACATCCAATGCACACTGACTGGGAATTCTTCTCTTGGCTCTCTACTAACTCTCACAAGCCAAATGCCCCTACATACAATTTCATTACCAACCTGACAATTCTCTCAACCCATTTTACTACCACCATCCAAACACTATCAAATACATTTTTCAAAATCAAAAAAACATACCAGTAGTACTGCACAGCTTTCTACTATTTCTAAGGTACTTCTCTTTCAAATGAATGCAAAATATTCAACGGTAGAGATGCTAGACAGCCTCCTAAGCTGATAAGAATATGACCGTTTGAAGTGCTGCAATGGGTATTCAATTAGGTAACTCAAACCAAAATACAGTAATGCAATAATCTGAATATACCACATATGGTGTGGCCAGGTCATAAACAGGTGGTGGTCCAGGAATGTGTTCCATAATATCAAATCATTTTTCCACACAACTGCACTGCTGTTTGGGAAAAACTGGCAAATTAGCATAATAGGTAACACTGGAACCCTCACAGGCACTGTTCCTGTGCTGTTCTTTGGATGTGAACAAAAACTAAAGGGTCAAAGTGACTCACCAGTACTGTAGCTTCAGGCAGTCTGGTTTGGGGTTTCCCTGCCACAGCTCATCTCAAATGTTTAGAAGAATGCTGCCTCTCTGTGCCCCCTCACTGATGTAGAAAGGTTGCCTCATACTGGTATTTCAGGAAAATTTCATCGCACCTCACTTGACTGTGCATCATCTGTGGAGACGGAAAAATTAACGGAGGAAATGGAACAGCATCTAATGTAAAGGGCTTGTTACATGGGAACTTGATATTTTTTTTTTTAAATGAAGAACACAATATAAATCCAACCTGGCCTAATCACTGCAAAATTTTACATGGCTGCTCAATAGTTATATTTTACTTGTTCATAGATTCTGTCTTCCATACAAATCAATGTGAATATTTGTTTTTCCCCTAAATCAACTTTCCTTCAGAAAATCTACTGCAAAATAAACCTTACATATATTATAATGAAATTTTCATGTCCCTAGTGAAGTTCAAACCGTTTCACTGCCAAAAAAAATAAAAATTGCTTTTGCTAAAAACACTGAGTTTAGTTACAACTCTTTAAGCGTCAAAACCCTTAAATACAAACGCAGCTGCCATGGCAGATGTCACAACATCAATTTACCATTTTAGAAAAATGAAAGCGAAAAAAAAAAAAAGATTGTGGTTTTCTCAGTTAGACTGTCTAGCTATTTTGGTTTGTGATACACCCAACACCATACAAACTCAGCCATTTTGGCATTCTTGCAATTTCAGACAGTCAGTCAGTCAGTCAGTCAGGCTTGCAATGCTGTCTAGTTAGGTAAGGTTAGTTTGGCCAACTTACCTGGGATGTTGTTTGCCTCTTAAAAAAAATTGTAAGCTAATCCATGCCGTCCAAAACTGCAAATTTACCAAAATTTTACGTCACATACTAATGAAACATGGCCAGGTTCTTATTTCTGGCACCATCTTATGTCTATTAAATACAAAACCTGATTCAATTTCAATTTTTTTT
Organism: Coenobita brevimanus; assembly: GCF_032717465.1. NCBI lineage: Eukaryota > Metazoa > Arthropoda > Malacostraca > Decapoda > Coenobitidae > Coenobita > Coenobita brevimanus. The sequence goes on along the minus strand of NC_136955.1, from coordinate 2,478,885 downwards.
AAAATCATATTCATTATGGATATGAAATTTCAGAAAAGTTAGCAAGCTGCAAGAGCTCATAATTATAAATTCATTTATGACACCCAGATTCTGTGGAAATACTGTAGCCAAATTTTGCAAAAATACGTTACTCCAGAGCACATAGTCAAGTTTGTTGACATCAGCAGTGGTGTCCTACAAAAGGTAATGGATTGATTTGGACCCGAAACTCATTCGTCCCCAAGTCATTCAGGTTCGTTAGGTTAGGTCAAACTAAGTTAGGTTTGGCTGAATTGGGTTAGGTTGGGACATACTAGATTAGGTTAACAGGGACGAACAATTAGTGACACCAAATTTGAAGCCAAAACAAGCTAAATGTCAGACGTGGCAGGCGGCCGCAAGCAACGGTTTGGCGTAAAACTGGTAGTTTTCTAGTTATCTTCAAAATTATGCATTTCTGTAACTTTAAAAAGCTATCAATGATAACAACATTACACAATAATTTATTGAGAAATCATATGTGAGTTTTATGCATGGGAACTCTCCTGGACTTTCACCAAATTAGACTGGGTTTTCAGTTTTAATTATTCATGACATGTTAAACATCATTGTTTACATTTATCCTGTCAAAAACAAACTTTTCATGATCATACGGCCACTTTTGGTGACCTTAAGACTGTTGAACTTTGGATATGTCTCTCCCCAGCTTAAAAAACACACATCAATCATTAACACTGAACTTGTGAGGATGATGATGATAATAATAATATAAAAAAATACTAGTGATAACCAAAACTAAAGGTATGGTAACGTTACAGTAAATGAAATTTGTGTGCATAGCTAAAGCTACATGAACCACAAATTACTGACTACAAACTACTAAAATTATACCACAATCAACCTCACTGAAACCTCCAAACAAAACTACCAATAGTTCACAGAAACACAGAGCTTTACGCTGGAAAAATGGTGAAATTGTGGGGTTCTGTTCACAATGGCGACCCTATAATTAACGCCACGTCGGGTCGAAGACATCGCTTAAATATTGGTCTGCATGAACCAACCTGCGATTATTTTACTACCAACATATACCCAACATCCCCAAGAGCACTTTGCCACAAGCCATTACTGAGTTCCAATTGATAAAAGCTTACCAGTGAGGAATTTCAAGGAATCAAAATCACCCAAACACTCACCGTGGTAGGCAGGGCGCAAGGGATTATGGGAGGTGGATGACGTGGAACTTACATGGAGGGACGAAAAACGGGGATGAGAGAAAAAAAACGCTATGAATTTGCGAATTTTAAGCTAAGGGAGGTTATGTCGAGGATGCAGGAGATGAATGGATAAATGTAGGGTATGGAGAGTGATGCTGGGATGGAGTAAAATATGTTTGAGAATTAAATGGAAGGGGTATGGGTACGTGCAAGCAGGAAGGAAAACGGGAATGGGAGAAAGAAAACGCATAGAAACTTAATGGTAGACTACTACAAGAGGTTATTTAGGAGAGGAAGGAGAGGAAAATTACAAGAGGTTATTTAGGAGAGGCAGGAGAGGAAAATAACTAAGTGTAGGAAATAAGGAATTATGCTAGGATGGAGAAAATGATGGAGGAAGGCGGATAAGAGAACGTACGGGGGGAAGGGAGGAAAGAATGTGGAGTTACGAAAACGGAGATGGACAGACAGGATAAGCGGATGCAGAAGGAAGAAGGGCATGATGAAGAATTAACACCAAGACATAATATGCTTATATGGCATTGTATGAGAAGAAGGAAAATAAAAGCTAGAAGAGAGGTAGAGCAGAATAGGCCAGAAAGGAAAGAAAGACGAGACACAATAGCCCCTTAAAGTCGCCTCTAACGACAAGCAGGGATACAGGGGAAGTATTCCCCCCCCCTCCCTCCCCAGGGGGTTGGAAGGTAAATATGGGAAATGTGAGGTTATGCTAAGGTGAGGAAAATGATGGATGACTATACTCTGTTCACCTTGACCCAGATTGTCGTTCTTTACAGCCACGTAGCTCAGCAGCAGAAAAGAAATCTATACTACTGTTCTACATCCTTTCCACATCATATTCGAGTTAATCAATCCTTATAATTCTGGGACAGAGATAATAAATTTAGGCCAAGTCAGAGTAAAAAGAATGTTGCTGTCGTGAGGTGGAGGGCAGGGACACTGGCAGAAAGATAGAAGCAGGGGGAGGGAGGATGCGAGAGAAGTTTGGAGGGGTAGAAAGGCAAGTGGAGACAGTTATTAACATTAGTGCCGGGAGAGAAGAGAGATGGAAGGAGAAGGGAGAGAGGAAACAGGGGACAGCAAAGAGAAATGCAGGGGTAGAGAAATGATCAAGAAAGCTCTGGGAAAAGGGGAGGAGGAGGAGAGAAAACACAGAGGATGGAAGAGAAATTGAGAAGGGCTGGGTATGGAAGGTTAAGTTGTGGGTGGAGGAATTATACAAGAAATATAGGAGGAAAATGAAGGAAGGAGGAAACAAATGACAAAAGGAAGACAGGGAGAGGAAATGACTGTGGAATTGTCGTGGGAGTATGAGATAGAAAAATGGGGAAACACTAGGGAAGGTTGAGATGGAGGGAAGGATGGGGAGGAAAATGATGGAAGAATGGTAGAGAGGGTTAGGATAGAGGGGGGAAAATGGTGGAGAAGGGTTGGGTGGAGGAGGGAAAATGGTGGAGTTAGGATGGAGGGAAGGATGGGGTGAAAACATTATATAAACAAAGTATTTTTCTCCTGCATCCATATACTTGTTTCAACGTCCCTGCCACTAGTATATATAGCACTGATGATTTTTTTTTTCCTTGCAGCTCTTCACGACGCTCACCTCATTCCTCTATTCTAACCAAATCACAACCATCTCTCCGTTACCTCACTTTCCCTCCCTCCACTTTTCTCCCTCCCTCCCTCCCTTTCCTTTTCCGTCTTCCTTCCCTCATCTTTTTTCCATCCTTTCCATTTTCTCCTTCCCTCCCTTTTCCTCCCTCTCAACAAATCACCCTCCTCCTTTATCTCACCCCTCCCCTTCCCACTTTCCTCCCTCCTTCCCTTTCTTTTTCTCCCTTCTTTCTCCCCAAATCACCCTCCTCCTTTCTCTCTCCTCTCCTCTCCACTCGATTTCACTTCGCTCCACTCTTCTCTCCTCCATTCACCTAACCTCCCCTCCCCTCCCCTCACATCATCTCACCTCCAAACCGCGCCTCTCCTCCTCATCTCTCCTCTCCACTCCTCTCCTTACCTCTCAACTCCTCTCCTCGCCACTCCCCACCAGGTCACCCATATAATTAGCCTATCCTGACATTTGCCTCTCCACTTTCATCTCCCTTCAAGCGGCAGTCAGGTGGCACCCACGATGGAAGGAAATCCGTATGACACCGCGGCGGCATGGCAGGCAAGATGACAGAATGACACCAGGGCAGGGAGGATGATGCTGCAGAGACACCTTCACGTGGTGGCATTAACATAACCACTGAACTCATATAATCGCCCCTCCTCTCTCTCTCCCTATCCCATGAAACACGGGGAGGTGGAGGGCCCTCTTATACAATCGTCCCTCAATTCTCTCCCCATCCCACGAAAAGATGGGAAGGTGGAGGGCCCTCTTATATAAACGTCCCTCAATTCTCTCCCTATCCCACGAAATAGGGGAAGGTGGGGGGCCCTCTTATATAAACGTCCCTCAATTCTCTCCCTACCCCACGAAACAGGGAGGGTGATGGAGGGTCCTTTCAGAAACGTCCCTTAATTCTCTCCCTATCCCACGAAAGGAGGAAGGTGGAGAGCAATAATGGAAGGGAGGGTGAGGCTGTAGAGACACCTTCACGTGGTGGCACTGACAAAATCCCTGCCCTCTTACTGACACGTCCCTCAATTCTCTTCCTATCCCACAAAAGGGGGAATGTGGACAGTATTAACAGTGGAATTCCAGCCTGAAGTCCACTGCGGTTATACCCAAATGACCATGAGGAAACAAAAGCAGAAAGGCAACATATAGATGACTCATGCTATGATATGGGAACATGACAGCAGGGAACATAATGGCATGATGATGAGATGGTACTATGAAAAGGTGGTGGTAGGCAGGGAGGTAGGTAGGTAGGCAGGTAGGTGGGTTGGTAGGTAGGCAGCAAGGGTGATAGGTAGGTAGGTAGGTAGGTAGGGTGGTAGACACAGACAAATGGGATGTACTGCAGCAGGGAGGATAGTAGACTTGATCCCTTGCACAGCTTCTTAATCTCTCTCTCTCTCTCTCTCTCTCTCTCAAATGCAAAAAATACACCACACCACAATGAAGCAATATAAATTCAGATATACAGTACAGTAAAATTCAGGCAGACTTTATGTTTTTGAGGACGATACACAAAGACAGAACTATGTTACATACACACATTCATCCCACCATTCATACATTCATCCATACATATGTATAAACATACAAACCAAAATTCAAGCGAACTTGCCATACACACACATGCATGCATACATACATACAATATACATATTCATAATGCATACACTACCGCACACAATATACACATTCATAATGCATACACTACCGCACACACACACATACTCATTAATGCATGCAAGCATACATACATACAACACATACGCATATACATGCATACATACACTACAATTCAAGTGTGTATCCTATACATACATGTGTACGTATGCATGTATGTAAAACAAGTACACGAAACTTCACACAACCATATACATACTTAGGCCTACATACATTCATTTCTTCATACATACACGCTCTTACTACACATCCACACCCACACTCATACACAAACACATTATGTTTGTATATTACACATACGCACACAGAAAATCCTACATGTCATCCAGTTACACTAAGATACGTACAGAACTAAATACATACATACCTATATTTCATACATAAACACATGCACAAGTACACATAGATACATACACGACTGATACATACAAACAGAGGAGCATAATTAAATACATACATACATACATATATACATACATAACGCACATATACATACATACAAATACAAACATACACACACACACATAACATACATATACATAGATACACGTACATACATACATAGATACACACATACATACCATACTTAGAAATACACACACATACATACATACATACACATGCACGGATACACACACACACACAGGCCACACACACATGGGGGTTTCTGGTCAGTCTATTTACAGTCGAGAGAGAGAGAGAGAGAGAGAGAGAGAGAGAGAGAGAGAGAGAGAGAGAGTAGAGAGAGAGAGAGATAACTTTATTTACTTTCGTCAAGAGAGATAAGAGGAGCCAGAGGGAGATAAGCTGGTTAAACTCACTCTCTCTCTCTCACTGGCTTTCACTCACTTTCACTAACTCACTTTCTCACACTTTATTACCACACTTTCTTACTCACTTTCTCTCTCCCTTACTTCATCTCACTTCCTTACTCACTTTCATTCTCCCTTACTAATTCACTTTCTCTCACTTTCATTATCCTACGTTCTTGCTCACCTTCACTCACTCTCTCACTTTCATTACCCCACTCTTTCAATATCTCACTTTTTCTCTCACACTCCCTTCCAACTTACTGTTTCTCACTTTCACTACCTTACTTCCTCGCTCACTTTCACTCTCACTTTCATTACCCCATTTTCTCGCTCACTTTCACCCTCTCACTTTCATTACTCTATTTTCTCGCTCACTTTTTCACTCTCACTTTCTCTCACTTTCATTACCCCTTTCTCTCTCACTTTCCCTCTCTCTCTCTCTCACGAACTTTCACTATGACCACTCTCACTATCCCTCACTCACTCATATCCTCTCACTTTCACTACTTCACTCACATCCTTTCTCACTGTCTTTACTTCACTTTCTGTCTCTATGCCACTCACTCATATCCTCTCACTTTCACTGCCTCACTCACATCCTTTCTCACTGTCTTTAATTCACTTTCTCACTATCTCTATGCCACTCACTCTCTCACTTTCACTAGCCTCTCTCTCCTTCACAAAAACAATATGAACGATAGAAAAATAACCTTGAGAGAAATATTAGGCCTCTCTCTCTCTCTCTCTCTCTCTCTCTCCGATTTTTATTACTTTCATCCCTTTATTCATTTCCTCCCTCCTCCCTTTCTTTCTCTCTCTCTCTCTCTCTCTCTCTCCATACTACCTCCTCCCCTTTATTCTCCCTACCTGTCTACCTAACCCTCCCCCATTATTCCGTCTCTCATTCACTCTACCTATCCCTCCCTCCTTCCCATCTATCCTCCCTCCCTCTCTCTCCCTCTCTGCCAATCCTCCCTCCTTCCCATCTTCCCTTCCCCCCCTCTCTTCTTATCCTCCCTCCTTCCTATCTACCCTTCCCCCCTCTCTCTCACTTTCTTCCTATCCTCCCTCCTTCCTATCTACCCTCCCTCCCTCTCTCTCTCCCTCTCTTATCCTCCGTCCTTCCCATCTTCCCTTCTCCCCCTCTCTTCTTATCCTCCCTTCTTCCTATCTACCCTCCCTCCCTCTCTCTCCCTCTCTGCCTATCCCCCCTCCTTCCTATCTTCCCTCCCTCCCTCTCTCTGCCTCTCTGTCCATCCCCCCTCCTTTCTCTCTTCCCTCCCTCATTCCCTGTATTTCTCCCCCTCCCCCTCCCTCCTTCCTATCCTCCCTCCCTCCCCCTCTCCCTCTCTCACTCCTCATCCTCCATTCAGGGGCCTTCTTTCATCCATGCCTCTAGCCGCAAAACTTAGGGACTCAAAGGGAAAAGTCAGGAAATCAGTGAAATGGCTGGTTTCGGTGATGCCTGGACTAAATAAATAAGAGGAGGGTAGAGTGAGGCAGGGCAGGTGAAGAACGGGAGGGTAGAGTGAGGCAGGGAACGGGAGGGTACAGTGAGCCAGGGCAGGTGAGGAACAGGAGGGTACAGTGAGCCAGGGCAGGTGAGGAACGGGAGGGTACAGTGAGGCAGGGCAGGTGAGGTACGGGAGGGTACAGTGAGGCAGGGCAGGTGAGGAACAGGAGGGTACAGTGAGGCAGGGCAGGTGAGGAACAGGAGGGTACAGTGAGCCAGGGCAGGTGAGGTACAGGAGGGTACAGTGAGGCAGGGCAGGTGAGGTACAGGAGGGTACAGTGAGGCAGGGCAGGTGAGGAACAGGAGGGTACAGTGAGGCAAGGCAGGTGAGGAACAGGAGGGTACAGAGGCAGGGCAGGTGAGGGAGTGTGTGTGTGTGTGTGTCAGAGGCAGATGCTGAGATAATGTGAGGGTAAGGTCAACATCACTTAGGTCACAGGCAAAAGGTCAAATTTTAAGCACCAGGTCTGTTTTTCGTGATGGTAAAAGACATAGAGGAGTGCATGTGTGTGGGGGAAATTGCCTTGATCTAAATATTACGTTTTTAGTTCCAATGTCGTTTGATATAAAGACGGGCAAACGCACACACGCAAAAGTATTTCATACCTAATTATATAAACAGGTAAATAGATAGATAAATATAAAGAAAATCTGGCATACACACACATACGTAGAGATATATATAGATAGATACATCCATACACAGATAGATGCAGATACATAAAGAATATTTGTCAACTCATTAAAGTATAATGATCTCAGAAATTCTACAGTACATGATTGAAAAACTGCACAAAATTATCTTTATATGCATTAACTACACTGAAGAGGACAACACATATACCTACTGATATTTTTAGTCACATTGTTCTCCCATATGCACAAAATATCAATAATACATAGTGCCATATATTTTAGTGCCGTGTAAACCCAAAGCGAAGGAGCGTTGTGGTGTGGATGTGATAGGAAGCGTTAGGAGAAACACACTGAGGTGGTTTGGCCATGTGGAGAGGATGGAGAATGAGAGACTGACGAGGAGAGTGTATGTGAGTGAGGTGGAGGGGGGTAGAGGGAGGGGAAGGCGAGGATGAGATGGAGGGATGGAGTGGAGAGGTATATGAGAGAGGGGTGTGTGCGCTGGGAGAAGGGGAGTGAAATGGAGGGGGACAGGGCGACATGGAGGCGATTTGTTTGTAGCCACCCCTTACGGGATTAAGGCCTCTGGCAATAGATAGATAGATAGTAAACCCAAATACACAATACTCTATAACTTCATACTGAAACATACTTTTATTCTGGGTATACAGCAATTACACCCGTCTATGGAAAGGCAAGGAGAAAAATGTATGTGTATGGAGAGGATGTCTAGGGAGAAAAGGGCAAAACTTAGAAAAATTATAAGTAGACAATATTATAAGTGACAGACATCAACATGGGTCCAAATCTCAACTGGTATTATGATAATCTTTAGGTGGATTATGACAGACTGTGAGGGGCCATAATGTTATCCTTGAAGTCAGGTGTGTGTGTGTGTGTGTGTGTGTGTGTGTGTGTGTGTGTGTGTGTGTGTGTGTGTGTGTGTGTGTGTGTGTCTCTCTCTCTCTCTCTCACTAAGAAGAGGCAAGTCAACATCAGGTATAGAATCACGTCAAGAGTCAATTAGAAGGAGTGCTGTGTGAGATGATTTCCAGGCACACAGTCAACAGTGGCTCTAGTCTCTCTCTCTCTCTCTCTCACACACACACACACACACACACACACACACACACACACACACTCGGGTCAGAGGGCAATGTCAGGTATTCGGCCTTATATTGTTGATGGGGGTCATTGTGTGTGTGTGTGTGTGTGTGTGTGTGTGTGTGTGTGTGTGTGTGTGTGTGTGTGTGTGTGTGTGTGTGTGTGTATTATTATTATTATTATTATTAAAAAGTAGTAGTAGGGATGGTGGTACTGTACTAGCAGTAATAGTAGTAGTAGTGGGGAGGAGGAGGAGATCAACAATTAATATTTACTGTTAAACTTATCCTAATCTCTCTCTCTCTCTCTCTCTCTCTCTCTCCTCCCCCTGGCTCCCCCTTTATTGAATCTGTTCTTACCGCTTAATTCATTTACTGCTGTCAAACACGCCCGCGGGGAGAGAGAGGGGGAGGGAGACGAGAGAGAGAGAAAGAGAGAGAGAGAGAGAGAGAGCAAATCTCATAAGTCCTCACTGCCTTTTTTCACAGACCACTCCCTCCTTTCTTCTTTCATCCCTCCCCCTCCTCCTCTTTTTCTCTCTCCTTCCTCCTTCTCACCTTTTCTTCCCTCTTGTTCTCCTCCGCATCCTCCTCCTTGTTTGATTACTCATTTTACTTTATTACTTTCTCTTTCAGGTTATTCAGACTGGCAGCTTATAAAGTATTACAGAATGTAACATTTCCTTTTCAGTCTTTCCTATGAAATTTCCATTTCAGTTTTTTCCATGCTGCATGGTGGTCCTTCTCACTTTTTCCTGCCAGTTTTGGCTGGAGGGTTTGGAGGCGGGGGAAGCCTTCTTGCTTTACTATCCTTATCCTTCAGCATGTAGAGTTAGGTCTTGTAGTCATAGTCAACTCTGTAACAAACAGCCTCGAAAGGACCATAAGGTCTGTTGCTGTTTGCTTTCCTTTGTACTCCTCCTCTTTCTTCTAAGTCCTCCTTCTTCTCATTTCCCTCCTTCTATCACTCCTCCTCCTCCTCCTTCTCTCACTCCTCTTTCCTCCAAGTCTTCCTCCTCCTCCTCCTCTTCAAGTCTCTCTTCTCTTCGTCCTTCTTTGCTTCCCTCCCCGCCTCACTCTCTCTCTCTCTCTCTCTCTCTCTCTCTCTCTCTCTCTCTCTCTCCCAAATTTGCCTTAACTTTACCGCCAATTATACCCTCCTGGCCTGTTGGGAGGAGGAGGTGCAGGAGGAGGAGGAGGAGGAGGAGGGGGGGAAGGAGAGGGGGGAAGGAAGGAAAAGGAGGGGGGAAAGGAAGGAAAAGGAGGGGGGAAAGGAAGGAAAAGGAGGGGAGAAAGAAAGAAATGAAGGAAGAAAGAAAGGAATGGAAGAAGGGAAGAAAAAAAATGAGGAGAGAAAGAGCTTAAGGAAGGAAAGAGGGAAGAAAGAAAGAAAGAAAGGAGGAAGGGAGGGAGGGAGGGAGGGAGGGAGGGAGGGAAGGACGGAAGGAAGGAAGGAAGGAGGGAGGAAGGGAGGGAGGGGAGAGAAGGAAGAAAGAAAGGAGGGAGGGGAGAATGAAAGGAAGGAAGTTACTGATATTAAAAAGACATAGCATGGAAGAGAATGTCAAATCGTAAAATGGAAAAAAATAAATCGCTAAAGAAAAGGTGTTTAGAGCATCCTATGCTACTTAAACTGCGGTCCTCTTATACTGAAGTTAGAATTGGCGATAGGAATAACAATAATAATAGTAATAATAATAATAATAATAATAATAATAATAATAATAGTAATAATAATAATAATAATAATAGTAATAATAATAATAATAATAATAATAATAATAATAATAATGCATACATAATTACATATAGACACATAAATACATACATACATTCAAAAATACGTACAAACATATACATATACACATACATACATACATATACACATACATTCACATACATAAAATACATACATACATACACACCCGGTACATAAATTCACACACACATAAATACATACATACATACTGATGGAATAATAGATAGATAGATAGACAAATAGATAGACTGTGGTAGGCAAGGCAAGTGTAGTGATAATAGATGTATTTTGATAGTATGTAATGTGTTGTAAGGAGGTGGTATGATACTGACAGACAAATACTTAAAGATACTTGAGATCTTATGGACTCTCTCACTCTCTCTCTCTCTCTCTCTTAAAAAAAATATTCCTTGAGATCTTATGGACACACTCTCTCTCTCTCTCTCTCTCTCTCTCTCTCTCTCTCCTAAGCGGACATTTTACTGACACAGAAGTCCTTTAACTCTCCTTCCGCCTCTCCTAAATCCCTCCCTCCTTCCTCCTTACCTCCCTCCCTCCCTCCTTCTCCCTCCCACTTTCCTACTTACCTCATTTCTCCCTCCCTTTCTCCTCCTTCCTTCTTTCCTTCCCTCTTCCCTCCACTTCTTCCTCCCTTCTTACCTGCACTCCTCCCCCCTCCTGGTTTTCCCTCTCCATCCTCCTATTCTCTCTCTCTCTCTCTCTCTCTCTCTCTCCCTCCCTCCCTCACAAAACAATTGCCTCCACCATCAGTATTACACTCAGCCTTTACTGTCCGTCTGCCTGCCTGCCTGCCTTCCTTCCTTCCTGCCTTGCTGCCTGTCTGTCTGCCTTGCTGCCTGCCTTTCTACCTACCTATACCCTTGTCTCTTGCCTACCTCTTTTCCTCCCTACATGCCTGCCTATTTTTTCTTCCCACCCATCATCATCACAGAGGAACCAGCTACAGTCTGTTTGGTATAGCCTGGCAAAGATCCCACACCCCTCTCAGCTCAGTTGATGAGATGTTAATTACCTCCGCTAAGGAGGTTATGTTTTCACCCGCGCTGGTTTGTTTGTCTGTTAGCAGGATTACTCAAAAAGTTATGAACGAATTTTGATGAAATTTTGTGGAAGGGCGGGCCATGGGCCATGGAAGAAATGATTGAGTTTGGGGGCGGATCCGGATCCTATATCCACGGATACGGATCCTTTCACTGGCAATGGCATTGGGGGAGGGATGCGCACTGCGGGTGCTTTCTTGTTTGACTATACTTCTTTCACACTAACCTGGCCTACGTTTTTGTCCTTTTCCAGCTTATTTCACACAGGTCAGTGGCTGAGCTGCGTGATGTAAGCTGCAACAGAACGAACATCTGGGCCATGTTAAGCTGAAAAACTAAAGTTCCTTTTCTCTCTCTCTCTCTCTCTCTCTCTCTCTCTCTCTCTCTCTCTCTCTCTCTCTCTCTCACACACACACACACACAATCTATTACTCTGCTGCCGGGCGCCTTAATCCTGTAAGGGGTGGTCACAGACAAATCGTCTCCACGTCACCCTGTCCTCTGACATTTAGCTCCCCTCCCTCCAGCTCACACCCCTTTCTCCCGTATATCTCTCTTCAGTCCCTCCCTCCATCTCAACCTTGGTCTCCCTCACCCCTTCTTTCATATCTGTCCCCAATCCATCCCTAATATAATCAACACAATAATAATAAAATAATAATAATAATAACAATAATAATAATAATAATAATAATAACACCAACAACTACAACGATAATAATAATAATAATAATAATAATAATAATAATAATAATAATACCACCACCACCAAGAACAACAAAACTAATAATAATAATAATAATAATAATAACACCAACAACAACAACGATAATAATAATAATAATAATAATAATAATAATAATAATAATACCACCACCACCACCACCAACAACAATAACAATAATAATAATAATAATAATAAAGGAAATAAAAACAGTAATTTTCCTGGTTTTTGTGGTAAATGAAGATGAGAAAAAAAGGTTGTTGCTGTCTCCATTGCTGATAATTTGATAGATAGACAGATAAATAGATAGACAGACAGGCAGATTGAGAAACAGATAGACAGATAAATAATGATACGTATAGACAGACAGACAAACAGATCGACAGACAGACAGACAGATAGATAGACTGATACTGATAGATACTGATGCATAACGATATTTGAAGACAGACAGCTCGACAAATAGATAAACGATAGATAAATAAATATAAATTGAATTAAATAGGTATGCAGATAGATAGATGGACAGATAGATGGATAGATAGAAAAGATTGATACATAGCGATATTTAAAGACAGCTCGACAGATAGATAAAAGGTACAGATAAATAGATATAAACTGAATTACATAGGTAGGCAGATAGATGGATAGATAGATAGATAACTAGACAGAAGGACGCAAAGACAGCGAGACAGACTCATATTTCTGCTAAGATAGATAGACACAGATAGATAGAAAGACGGATAGACACATACAAAATTAGGAGAGAAGAAACAAATCCTGGTTTTCATAATGCATATACACTGATAGATAGATAGATAGATAGATAAATGCAGACCCGACAGATAGATAGACGGGAGATATGAGACAGACAGGCAGATGGATAGATAAATTAGATATAGATCGACAGAGAGACAGACCAACAAACAAATAGATAGACGGATAGATAGATAGATACAGACAGGACATACAGATAGATAGAAGGAGATAAGAGACAGACATCCAGATAGATAAATTAAATAGATATAGATCGACAGAGATAGATAGAGATCAACAAACAAACCGGTGTATATATGGACAGATAGATAGACAGGACATACAGATAGACAGTAGGAGATAAGAGACAGACACCCAGATAGATAAATTAAATAGATATAGATCGACAGACAGACAGACTACCAGCAGATCGATAGACATAAAGACAGACAGACAGACAGAGGAAACAGAAAGACAACCAAATCTATTACTTAGAAAATTTACAATATACCAGAATCAGAGAGGGGAAAAAATGGCCAAAAAAACCCATAGCCAAGAAACCTATAGCCAAAAAAAAAATCCATATAGTAAAAAAACACAAAAAAATCCAGTTAAAAATTCTTAGTTTTCGTTTTTAATGGAAAAAAAAAAAAAAAAAAAAAAAAAAGGTATTCCCCCCACGGTAAATCCTTTGGAGTTGTGTGACATGGTATTATATTGTGTGTGTGTGTGTGTGTGTGTGTGTGTGTGTGTGTGTGTGTGTGTGTGTGTGTGTGTGAGAGAGAAAGGAAAGCAGAGAAAAGAAGATAGGAGAGGAGGGCAAAGGAAAGCAAACAGCAACAGACCTATCCTTTCGCGGCTGTTTGGTATAGAGAAAAGGGAGACAGGACGATGAAGGGCGTGAGATGAGATGAGATGTGATGATGAGATGCGAGGAGAGGACAGAGATGATGAGATGAGATGTGATGATGAGATGCGAGGAGAGGACAGAGATGATGAGATGAGATGTGATGATGAGATGCGAGGAGAGGACAGAGATGATGAGATGCGAGGAGAGGACAGAGATGATGAGATGAGATGTGATGATGAGATGCGAGGAGAGGACAGAGATGATGATATGAGATGTGATGATGAGATGCGAGGAGAGGACAGAGATGATGAGATGAGATGTGATGATGAGATGCGAGGAGAGGACAGAGATGATGAGATGCGAGGAGAGGACAGAGATGATGAGATGAGATGTGATGATGAGATGCGAGGAGAGGACAGAGATGATGAGATGAGATGTGATGATGAGATGCGAGGAGAGGACAGAGATGATGAGATGAGATGTGATGATGAGATGCGAGGAGAGGACAGAGATGATGAGATGAGATGTGATGATGAGATGCGAGGAGAGGACAGAGATGATGAGATGAGATGTGATGATGAGATGCGAGGAGAGGACAGAGATGATGAGATGAGATGTGATGATGAGATGCGAGGAGAGGACAGAGATGATGAGATGAGATGTGATGATGAGATGCGAGGAGAGGACAGAGATGATGAGATGAGAGGAGAGGACAGAGATGATGAGATGCGAGGAGAGGACAGAGATGATGAGATGCGAGGAGAGGACAGAGATGATGAGATGAGAGGAGAGGACAGAGATGATGAGATGAGAGGTGATGATGAGATGCGAGGAGAGGACAGAGATGATGAGATGAGAGGAGAGGACAGAGATGATGAGATGAGAGGAGAGGACAGAGATGATGAGATGAGAGGAGAGGACAGAGATGATGAGATGAGAGGAGAGGACAGAGATGATGAGATGAGATGTGATGATGAGATGCGAGGAGAGGACAGAGATGATGAGATGAGAGGAGAGGACAGAGATGATGAGATGCGAGGAGAGGACAGAGATGATGAGATGCGAGGAGAGGACAGAGATGATGAGATGAGAGGTGATGATGAGATGAGAGGAGAGGACAGAGATGATGAGATGAGAGGAGAGGACAGAGATGATGAGATACGAGGAGAGGACAGAGATGATGAGATGAGAGGAGAGGACAGAGATGATGAGATGCGAGGAGAGGACAGAGATGATGAGATGAGAGGAGAGGACAGAGATGATGAGATGAGAGGA
The DNA here is from genome assembly GCF_032717465.1 of Coenobita brevimanus. NCBI lineage: Eukaryota > Metazoa > Arthropoda > Malacostraca > Decapoda > Coenobitidae > Coenobita > Coenobita brevimanus. Next base: position 2,463,878 of record NC_136955.1, on the reverse strand, counting down.
GAGGACAGAGATGATGAGATGAGAGGAGAGGACAGAGATGATGAGATGAGAGGAGAGGAGATGAGATGGGATGGGATGGGAGGAGAGAGATGAGATATGAGATGAGATGGGATGATGGGATGAGATGAGATGGGAGGAGAGAGATAAGATATGAGATGAGATGGGATGATGGGATGAGATGAGATGGGATGGGAGAGAGATGAGATGGGATAGGAGAGGAGAGAAGGAAAGCAGGGAAGAGAAAATGAAGATAGGAGAGAAGAGGAGAACAGTGAAAAGGGAGATAGGATGATGAAGGAGATGAGATGAGATAAGAGGAGAGGAGGAGAGGAAAGAAGGAAGGTAGAAATGAGAAAAGAAAGAGAGAGGAGAGGAGAGAAAAAGGAGACAGGTGATAGAAAAAGAGAAAAGGAAGATACATGAGAGGAGGGAAGAGGAGAGAGGAGAAGAGAGGAGAGGAGAGGAGAGGAGAGGAAAGGAATGGAGGAGAGGAGAGGAGGGGAGAGGAGAGGGGAGGGGAGGGGAGGGGAGAAGGGAGGTAAGAGGGAGGGGAGGGGAGAAGAGAAGGGAGAGGAGAGGAGAGGAGAGGAGAGGAGAAGAGAAGATACGGTAACTATGAGGAGGGTGGGAAAGGCAAATAGAAAGACAGTAGGCTGCAGACAGGAGGGCAGGGAAGATGAAAGAGAGAAGGGACGAGAGAAAATATCTTTTAACAAGTATGTAAATTCCAATGCAGCTTTAGGTGAAGGTGAAAGGGGAGGGGAGGGGAGGGGAGGGGAGAGGGAGGGGAGGGGAGGGGAGGAGGGTGAGAGTTTAATAAAGAGAGCAGGACAGAACAAGCAAGATAAAAGTAGAGAAAGAGAGAAAAAAAGAAAAGAGAGGGGAAAAGAGCTAAGAAGAAGAGAAAAGAGCTGGGAAAAGAGCTAAGAAGATGATAAAAAAGCAGGGAAAAGAGCTAAGAGAGAGAAAAGAGTTAAGAAAAAGAGAAAAGAGCTGGAAAAAAAGCTAAGAAAAGAGAGGATGGCGAAGGGATCTAATAAACGAATGAAAAAGAGAATATGATAATAGGAGAGAAAATATAAGAGAAAGGAGAAGAAAAGAGAAGGGAAAAAGAGGAGGGTAAAGAGAGAAAGGGAAGAGGGAGGAGAAAAAAGAGAGGGGAAAAGAGAAGGGTAAAGAGAGAAAAGCGGAAGAAAAGAGGAGGGAAAAAGAGAAGGGTAGAGAGAGAAAAGGAAGAGAGAGGAGAAAAAAGAGAAAGGAAAAAGAGAAGGGTATAAAGAAGAGGAAGAGAAATAGGGAAAAAAAGAGAAAGGAAAAAGAGAAGGGTAAAGAAAAGAGGAAGAGAAAGGAGAAAAAAAGAGAAAGGAAAAAGAGAAGGGTAAAGAGAGAAAAGCGGAAGAAAAGAGGAGGGGTAAAGAGAAGAGAGGCAAGAAAAGAGAGGAGGGTGAAGGAGCCAAATGATGAGAGCAAGACAAAAAAATAATGGAAGAGAAAAAGAGAAAGAAGGAAAAGAGAGAAGGGAGAGAGGGATGAAGAGAATGGAGGGGAAAAGAGAAAAAGAGGCAAGAAAAGAGGAGGGAGGAGTGAGGGGGGGTGAAGGAGGTTAAGAAAGAGAGCGGGAGAGAATGAACAAAAAAAGAGTAAAAGAAGAGAAAGGAGAGGAAAAAAGAGAGATTGGAAAAAGAGCAGAAAAGAAAAAAAAGAAGGAAAAAGAGAAAAGAGAGGCAGGACAAGAGAGAAAGGATGAGTGAAGGTGAAGGAGTCTGAGAGAGAGAGAGAGAGAGAGAGAGAGAGAGAGAGAGAGAGAGAGAGAGAATGAATAAAAGGAGAGTAAAGAAGGATACGAAAAGAGAAAAAAGAGAAGAAAAAGCTAAGAAAAGAGAAAAGAGGAAAAAAGAGCGAAGAAAAGAGCGGATATGAGTGAGGTGGGTGAAGGAGTCTAGTCAAGAGAGCGTGGAAGATTCAGCAAGATACAAAAGAGAAATAAAGAGAAATTAAGAGAAAGGAACGGGGCTAAGAAAAGAGAAAAGAGCGAAGAAAAGAGAAGAGAAAAAAGAGCAAAGAAAAAAGCGAAGAAAAAAGAGCGAAGAGCGAAAAAAGAAAAAAAGAAGAAGAGCGAAAAGAGAAAAGAGAAGAAATTAGCAAAGAAAAAAGAGCGAAGAGAAGAGCAATGAAAAAAGAGCGAAGAGAGGAGCAAAGAAAAAAGAGCGAAGAAAAGAGCAAAGAAAAAAGAGCGAAGAGAGGAGGAAAGAAAAGAGCGAAGAAAAGAGCAAAGAAAAGAGCGAAAAACAAAGAGAAGAAAAGAGCGAAGAAAAAAGCAAAGAAAAAAGAGCGAAGAAAAAAGCAAAGAAAAAAGAGCGAAGAAAAAAGCAAAGAAAAAAGAGCGAAGAAGAGAGCAAAGAAAAAAAGAGCGAAGAAAAGAGCAAAGAAAAAAGAGCAAAAAAGAAAAAGAAGAAAAATGAGTGAAAAGAGAAAAGAGAGAAGAAAAAAGAGCGGAGGTAAGAGTGAGGAGGGTGAAGGGGTCTAATAAAGAGAGCGGGACAGAATGAGCAAGATAAAAGAAGACCTGCCATAAATTCAAACCAGCTTGAGGAGGAGGAGGAGCAGGAGGAGGAGGGAAAGAAGCAGCAGAAGCAAGGACGAGGAAGAAGATGAGGAGGAGGAGGAGGAGAAAGGAATAGGGGATAACAGAAAGAAGTTGACGGTGAAGGGAAGGTAAGGAGGAGGAGGAGGAGGAGCAGGAGGAGGAGGAGGAGAGAGGGAAGGTGATGGGGAAGAGGAATAAAGAAGGAGGGAAAGGAGAAGCAGAAACGAGGAGGAGGAAGAGGAGAGGAAGAAGCAATAGGAAGAGGAGAGAGGGAGAAGAGGAAGAGGAGGAGGAGGAGGAAGAAGAGAAGAAAATGACTGCCTACGAGTACTATCCTTTCTGCTGGAACGGGACGCCTTCACGTGGTGGCACTTATACTGTTGTCTGGGTCCGCTGCCTGGTTATACACACGTCCTTCACCCCCTCCCTATCCCCCAAAACGACGATGGTGGACGGCAGGACGAGGGTAACTCAGGCCTGCAGTCCACTGGGTTCACGTTTAGATGAGCCTGGTGACACAATAACAACTCGTACTACTATTACTACCTACTACTACAATTACTATTACTACGCTACCATTACAGTACTAAAGATGATGATGATGATGATGATGATGATGATAATAGAAGTAGTAGTAGTAGTAGCAGTAGTAGTAGTAGTAGTAGTAATAATAATAGTAACAATAATAAGGCCAGCTTCTTTGCCTGTCTTCTCTGCTATCCTTGTCTCACTCTAGCAACGAATGAATTAAACCCATTCTCCATACCGTAACTCCTTCCAATATCCTACTTATTAACACACACAATTTTATTTATATTAAAAGTGTTGAAAGAGTTAATTTTAGCACACTGCCTCACCCTTCATGCTTATCATCCTTTTATCTTTGCCTGCCCTCCTGCCTACCCCTGCCTGCCATCCTTTCTTCTGCCTATCCCTGCATGCCTTCCTTTCTTCTGCCCATCCCTGCCTGCTTGCTTTCTGCCTATCCCTGTCTGCTTGTCTTCTGCCTACCCCTGCCTACCTTCCTTTCTTCAGCCTACCTCTGCCTGCCTGTTTATCTTCTGCCTACCTCTGCCTGCCTGTCTTTCTTCTGCTACCCCTGCCTGCCTGCCTTTCTTCTGCTTACCCTTGCCTGCTTGTCTTTCTTCTGCCTACCCCTGCCGGCCTGTCTATCTTCTGCCTACCTCTACCTGTCTGCCTTTCTTTTGCCTACCCCTGCCTGCCTGCCTATCCCTGCCTGCTGCCTGCCTACCCTGGTGGCGAGGCAGCTGGGTGTAATTGGTCGTAAGAGTGTGATGGCGGCCCTGGCACTAATTCTACCCCCTCCTCTCTCTCTCTCTCTCTCTCTCTCTCACTGTCATTCTTGCCTCTACCTTGTCTCTATCCCTCCTCCCTCCCTCCCTCTCTCTCTCTCGCTCTCTTGCCTCTACCTTATCTCATTATCCCTCCTCTCTGTCTGTCTGTCTGTCTGTCTCTCTCTCTCTCTCTCATTCTTGTCTTTACCTTGGCTCTATCCCTCGTCTCTCTCTCTCTCTCTCTCTCTCATTCTTGTCTTTACCTTGGCTCTATCCCTCTTCTCTCTCTCTCTCTCTCTCTCTCTCTCTCATTCTTGCCTTTACTTTGTCTCACTGTTCCTCCTCTCTGTCTCTCTCCATGCTCCCCTCTCTCTCTCTCTGTCATTCTTGCCTCTCTCTCTCTCTCTCTCTCAACACGGCAACACTGAACCCCCTGACAAAACTAATTTACAACACAAAGGCCCAGCGTGAGAGAGAGAGAGAGAGAGAGAGAGAGATGGAAGAAGGGGAGGGATGGCAGAGAGGGAGGAAGGTAAGGAAAGACGAAGTAAAATGAGTGGATAGGCTAGATGAGAGAGAGAGAGAGAGAGAGAGAGAGAGACTGAAGATATAAGGATGTTCACAGGCCATTCCTTGTATTCTAAATTTAACTTTTCTTTTCCATATTGCCCTCTGCGTCACTAATTCCAGCCTCTCTCTCTCTCTCTCTCTCACACACACAAACACACACACACACATACATACACACACACACACACACACACACACACACACACACACACACACACACACACACACACACACTTTGCACCCCACAGCATATTCCCTACTCCATTCCCGTCAGACTAGACCATTATACTCAGATGTAGATATACTTTTAGAGGCTTAAGATGCTTCCTTCATTAACACCTTCACCTCAATGATGTATTTGTTACTTTATTCTTACTTTCATTACTCTCTCTCTCCTCTCTTCTACTACTACTACTACCACCGGTACTACTACTACTACCGGTACTACTATTACTGCTGTTTTGTTAATAATAATGATACTGCTACTACTACTACTACTCTTTTTGCTTCCAGATGACAAATATCCCCAACCCTTTTCAGCTCAGTCGATGGCCATGTGTATTCTGATTGGAGGATGGATTTGACTAGTAACCAAGGAGACTCACTAATAAAAAACCCATCATTCCCACAGCCTGTCTAAATAAATAAATAAAATAAATCTCCCTCTCTCTCTCTCTCTCTTTTCTCTCTCTTTTTTCTCTCTCTCCCAGGCCGCCTCAGTCTCACAGGGGGTGCATGTCCATCGGGGAAAGAGCAATAGGAAGAGAGGCCAGAAAAATACCTGGATACACCACACCAGGTATTAAGCCTCTCTCTCTCTCTCTCCGTTTATCTTCCTATTTCTTGCCCTATAATTTCATGTCTCTCTCTCTCTCTCTCCGTTTATCTTCCTATTTCTTGCCCTATAATTTCTTGTCACTTTCTCTTATCCCTCCTTCTCTCTCTCTCTCTCTCTCTCTCTCTCTCTCTCTCACTTCTCTTTTATCTTCCTATATAATTTCCTGTCATTCTTTCTTATCCCTCCTCTCTCTCTCACTCTCTCTCTCTCTCTCTCTCTCTCTCAGGCAAATTGGACCCCTCTCCCTACCCGCTAATCCGAAAAAACATCCATTGAGCCAGTCCACATCTACAGGAACCCGGGTTCGTGTTATCGTCAGGTAAGGAAGCTCCCTAACAACTTTTCCTTAGCGATTTACTTTTCGATATGACTGGATAATATTCTTTTGTACGTGGACAGGGCGACATGGAGGCGATTTGTTTGTGGCCACCCCTTACGGGATTGAGGCGTCTGGCAATAGATAGATAAACAGATAGATAGATGGACGTTATTTATGCAGAGTTTGGCTGTATTGGATGGATTTATGTAGTAACGAAAAGGGCAGGAAGGTATGATAAAATAAATCGCTTAGGAAAAGGTGTTACGGAGCTTCCTTACCTTATGAGATTACGGAACTTCTTTACCTGGTTCCGTATTCTTGTCTAGTAAGTAAAACCCCTAACACCTTTTCCTCACCGATTTATTTCCTTATTACACCTTACTCTCCTTCTTCGTGTTACATAAATCATTACAATATCACCATCTGCATACACAGTGCAGAAACGGATATTAATCAGCTATACCCTAAAATAAATCGCTAAGGAAAAGGTGATAGGGAGTCTTCTTAACTCTGACGCGATAACCTAGCCCCGGACCCCTACGCTCCTGCTGGGATAAACACACACACACATACACAAACCTATTTAGCTGTGTATGAGAGAGAGAGAGAGAGAGAGAGATGATCAGGGGATGAAAGGGGGAGACATAAAGGAAGACAGAGAGGGAGGGAGGAGGGGAGGAGAGAAGGAGGGAGGGAAGGATGATAAAGAAGGAGAGAAGACCAAAGTTTGGAGAGAAATGCCTCCTCAAGTTGGAGGGGCGGAGGAGGAATGGTGACGTCTGGAGAAATGAGGGAGGGAGAGAGGGAGGGAGGAAGGACGAACAGAGATATGGAAAGATAAATAGGGAGGGAAGATGGAAAGGGGAGAGAGAGAGAGAGAGAGAGAGAGAGAGAGAGAGAGAGAGAGAGAGAGAGAGAGAGAGAGAGAGAGAGTGAGTGTGTGTGGTAAAGTGTTGTAAAGGAAGGATGGAGTGAAGAGAAAGGAAGAAAAGAAGGGGATGAAAGTGAAAAAAAAGGAAGTCTGAGTACTATCAGGGAACCAATCAGTAATTCCACTTTCATCAGGTATCTTAGTGTCTTCATTCTTGCTCTAACCGATCAGCTATCACTATTATTATTACAACTACAAATACTACTACTTACCACCACCACCACCACCACCACCACCACCACTACTACTACTACTACTACTACTACTAATAATAATAATGATAATAATAATAATAATAAATTCTACACTTCACATACACGGTAAAGTTACGATACCAATATAACAAACGAGTACCAATGTGCATCTATCTGCCTATCTATCTACCTATCTATCCATCTATCTGCCTATCTATCTATATATCTATGCATCCGCCTGTCTATCTATCTATCTATCTATTTAATCTAATATATCTAAGTCTACTCACACACAGGAACATAATGTAGTCGTAATTATTAGTATTTTTATTGGGAGGGGGCCGTAAAATCTCTCCCGGACCCAGATCAACGGGATACTTACACACACACACACACACACACACACACACACACACACACACACTTGGAAACAGAAGACCAAACTTTCACACACACACACACACACACACACACACACACTAGAACACAGAACAGACCAAACTTTCACACACACACACACATACACACATTTGTAAACAGAAGAGACCAAACTTTCAAACACACACACACACACACACACACCTGGCCAAACTTTGAGTGTGTCATCCATAGACTTTCACAGATCATATCAAATTTTGGTGAAAGATGGGCCGGTGAGGTTAGGTTAGGTTAGTTTAGGCAGGGTTAGGTGGGATTAGGTCATTTTTGGTTGAGTTGGGTTCAGATGGATTTGGTATAACTAGAATAGGTTAGATTAGCTTGGAAAAAGTCGGTTTAGATATGATTATTTGGGTTATGTAAGGTTAGGTTAGGTTAGGTTAGTTTAGGCAGGGTTAGGTTGGATTAGGTCATTTTTGGTTGAGTTGGGTTCGGTTGGATTAGGTATGACTAGATTAGGTCAGACTGGGTTAGAAAAAGCCGTTTAGATATGTTTATTTTGGGTTATGTAAGGTTAGGTTAGGTTAGTTTAGGCAGGGTTACAGTCATTCTATTTTATCAAGGCAGTTTGGGTGGGGCTCTCTGGGACCTCACTCTGTTAGCTCTGTTGCCACATCGTCGCCACACACGTGCTTTCTCTCTCTTTCCCATATTATATATTAACTACTACTAATTGTATTTTCTTAATTTTTTCTCTTGTTTTCGACTTTTTTTCCACACCACCCCTGAGGTAAAAGTCTATAGGTGCGTTTTTTTTTTTTTTTTTTTTTTTTTTTTTAAATATAAATAGCTTCCATGGCGGGAGACTGACCGAGTATGACCCGATCACGCAGGGCTGTCCCTCGTGTCACCACCTGACAACGTCTCAAAGGCAACGCTGACAAGTCTTATGAGATTTATACTATACTACAGCTTTTTTATTGAATTACATCTATACAGAGTGTTTAAAATTCATTTATAAGTAGTTACTAGCTTAAAATAGGAGAGTGAGAGAGAGAGAGAGAGGTGAACACAAATAATTACACGTGTGTCGGCGGTGATGTGACAACAGAGCTAACAGTGTGAGGTCCCAGAGCATCCCACCTAAACTGCCTTCATAAAATAGAACGACTATAGGTGGGATATGGTCATTCAAGGTTGAGCTGGGTTCAGCTGGATTAGGTATGACTAGATTTGGTCAGATTGGGTTTGAAAACGTAGGTTTAGATACCGTATGTTTATTTGGGGTTATGTAAGGTTAGGTAACTTTAGGCAGGGTTATGTTGGATTTGGTCACTTTTCGTTGGGTTGGGATCAGTTAGATTATGTATGCCTAAATTAGTTAGAATGACTTAGAAATACTCAGTTTAGATATACTAACGTTGGGATGTTAGGCTGATATATTGGGTTAGGATTGGTTGAATCAGGTTATTTTAGGTTTGGCTGGGTTTGGTTACTCTGCTTATGATTAGGTTAAGAGAGATTGGGAATAGATTACTTGAGAGTGGCTTAATTATTTCGGTAAAGAATTCGTTTGGCTGGGTTGGGTTAGGGGATGTTGAATCTGCTTTAGTATGGGTAGACAGGTATCATATATTACACATGGTTATGAGGGATTCCAGCAGGACCGAGCATAGTACCATTGAAGGCGCGCGCGCGCGCGCGCACACACGCACGTACACACACACACACACACACACACACACACACATATATAACAGAATTCCTGGTACAGTCTCAGAAGGCACGGGCCATGGCACCCCCTATAGATATACAGGGCACCACCGAATATACTGAATAATGTGGCACAAAAATTACATCTCAACAGAGCTATGTGGCAGGGAGGTGACATTATCTATCACAATCCCCTCAATCAATCATGAATTATACTGTTAATGATTTTACGTACATTCCTGTAGGATCATCGTCTACTAAAGGTCCAACTGCACTGCCTCCTGTGCTTACAGGCAGTGTGCCACCGAAAGTGAGTAGGCACTGTCTCGCCAAATCACAGACCGGGACATTAAACATACATAAATCCATGAACATTAACGTGTACAATGTAAAAACCCTCGCAGAAGATTAAACACTTGATACCTTAATGACTGAATTAGAAAACATTAGTAGTATTATAGGTCTGAGTGAGATCCACAGAAATGAAGAAAAAGTAATTCAGCTCCAAGACAGCACCACCGATTTTACTAAAGAGGAAGCCAGAATGAAGGAGTTAGTGATGCAGGATTTCTAATTAACATAAATCTTGCAGAGAACATTGTTAAATTCAGCAGTGTGTCTGACAGAATAGCATTAGATCAAACTGGCCAAACTTTGAGTGTGTCATTCATAAACTTTCACACACCATATCAAATTTTGGTGAAGGATGGGCCGATGTGAGGTTAGGTTAGGTTAGTTTAGGCAGGGTTAGGTGGGATTAGGTCAGTTTTGTTTGGTTTGGTTTCAGTTGGATTATGAATGACTAGATTAGGTCAGATTGGTTTAGAAAAAGTCGGTTTAGATATATTTATTTTCGGTTATGTACGGTTAGGTTAGTTTGGGCAGGATTAGGTGGGATTACGTCATTTTTGGTTGAGTTGGTTTCAGTTGGATTAGGTATGGCTAGATTAGGTTAGAAAAAGTCGGTTTAAATATGTTTACGTTGGGTTAAGTTAGGTTAGTTTAAGACGAGGTTAGGGTGGATTAGGTCATTCTTGGGTGAGATGGGTTCAGTTGGATTAGGTATGACTAAATTAGGTTACACTGGGTTAGAAGAAGGCGGTTTAGGTATGCTTACATTGGGGTTAGGTTCGGTTGGTATGTTGGGTTAGGTTTGGTTCGGTTTGGCTACTCTACGTATGATTAGGTTAAGTGAGACTGGGGAAGATGAGGCAAGTTTAGGTATGGTTAGGCTAAGTTTGGGGAGGTTATGCTGGATTAATTCAGGTTAGGTATGAGCAGGTTAGGTGAGATTATGAGAGGGTAAGTGTAATCTGACTAGGTTTGGTGAGGCTGTTACCCGGGGTCAGGATGCTACTGATACCTGGCATATCCCCGGGTGGAGGACAAGGGAATGCCTGGTACTGTCTTGGACGGCACGGGCCATGGCACCCCCTATAGATATACAGGGCACCACCGAATATACTGAATAATGTGGCACAAAAATTACATCTCACCAGAGCTATGTGGCAGGGAGGTGACATTATTTGTCACAATCCCCTCAATCAATCATGAATTATACTGTTAATGATTTTACGTACATTCCTGTAGGATCATCGTCTACTAAAGGTCCAACTGCACTGCCTCCTGTGCTTACAGGCAGTGTGCCACCGAAAGTGAGTAGGCACTGTCTCGCCAAATCACAGACCGGGACATTAAACATACATAAATCCATGAACATTAACGTGTACAATGTAAAAACCCTCGCACAAGATTAAAAACTTGATACCTTAATGACTGAATTAGAAAACATTAGTAGTATTACAGGTCTGAGTGAGATCCACAGAAATGAAGAAAAATTAATTCAGCTCCAAGACAGCACCACCGATTTTACTAAAGAGGATGCCAGAATGAAGGAGTTAGTGATGCAGGATTTCTAATTAATATAAATCTTGCAGAGAACATTGTTAAATTCAGCCGTGTGTCTGACAGAATAGCATTAGACCAAACTTTGAGTGTGTCATCCATAGACTTTCACAGACCATATCAAATTTTGGTGAAGGATGGGCCGATGTGAGGTTAGGTTAGGTTAGTTTAGGCAGGGTTACGTGGGATTAGGTAATTTTTGGCTGAGATGGGTTCAGTTGGATTAAGTATGACTAGATTAGGTTAGATTGGGTTAGAAAAAGTCAGTTTAGATATGTTTATTTTGGGTTATGTAAAGTTAGGTTAGGTTAGGTTAGTTTAGGCGCGTTTGGTTGGATTAGGTCATTCTTGGGTGAGTTCGGTTCAGTTGGAGTAGGTATGACTAGATTAGGTTAGATTGGGTTAGAAAAAGTCAGTTTAGATATGCTAAAGTTGGGCTGTTAGGTTGGTATGTTGGGTCAGGTTTGGCTGAATTATGTTATTTCAGGTTTGGCTGAGTTGGTTTCAGCTGGATTAGGTATGGCTAGATTAGGTTAGAAAAAGTCGGTTTAAATATGTTTACGTTGGGTTAAGTTAGGTTAGTTTAAGACGAGGTTAGGGTGGATTAGGTCATTCTTGGGTGAGATGGGTTCAGTTGGATTAGGTATCACTAAATTAGGTTACACTGGGTTAGAAGAAGGCGGTTTAGGTATGACCAAGTTAGGTTCGTTTGATTGAGTTAATTTAGACTGAATTAGGTCATTATAGGTTAGATGGGGTTCAGTAAGATCAAATATGGATAGATTAGTTGAGACTGGGTTAATCAGTCAGGTTTAGACTTGGTTTGGCTAGGTTGGGTTAGGTGAAGTTGAATCAGGTTAGGTATGGGTAGACGGGTATATTAGGTGAGATTATGAGAGGGTAAGTGTAATCTGACTAGGTTTGGTGAGGCTGAACACACACACACACATACCCCAGGGTCAGGATGCCACTGATACCTGGCATATCACCGGGTGGAGGACAAGGGAATGCCTGGTACTGTCTCAGACGGCACGGGCCATGGCACCCCCTATAGATATACAGGGCACCACCGAATATACTCAATAATGTGACTCAACAATTACATCTCAACAGAGCTATGTGGCAGGGAGGTGACATTATTTGTCACAATCCCCTCAATCAATCATGAATTATACTGTTAATGATTTTACGTACATTCCTGTAGGATCATCGTCTACTAAAGGTCCAACTGCACTGCCTCCTGTGCTTACAGGCAGTGTGCCACCGAAAGTGAGTAGGCACTGTCTCGCCAAATCACAGACCGGAACATTAAACATACATAAATCCATGAACATTAACATGTACAATGTAAAAACCCTCGCAGAAGATTAAACACTTGATACCTTAATGACTGAATTAGAAAACATTAGTAGTATTACAGGTCTGAGTGAGATCCACAGAAATGAAGAAAAATTAATTCAGCTCCAAGACAGCACCACCGATTTTACTAAAGAGGAAGCCAGAATGAAAGAGTTAGTGATGCAGGATTTCTAATTAACATAAATCTTGCAGAGAACATTGTTAAATTCAGCAGTGTGTCTGACAGAATAGCATTAGACCAAACTGGCCAAACTTTGAGTGTGTCATCCATAGACTTTCACAGACCATATCAAATTTTGGTGAAGGATGGGCCGATGTGAGGTTAGGTTAGGTTAGTTTAGGCAGGGTTAGGTGGGATTAGGTCAATTTTGGTTGAGTTGGGTTCAGTTGGATTAGGAATGACTAGATTAGGTCAGATTGGTTTAGAAAAAGTCGGTTTAGATATGTTTATTTTCGGTTATGTAAATTTAGAATAGTTTGGGCAGGATTAGGTGGGATTACGTCATTTTTGGTTGAGTTGGTTTCAGCTGGATTAGGTATGGCTAGATTAGGTTAGAAAAAGTCGGTTTAAATATGTTTACGTTGGGTTAAGTTAGGTAGGTTTGTTGGGCCAGGTGAGGTTAAGTTTGGTTAGGTTAGGCTGAGTTTGGTTGGATAAGGTCTCTCGTGGTCAAGTTGGGTTCAGCTGGATTATGTATGACTAGATAAGGTTACATTGGGTTAGAAAAAGTAGGTTCAGATATGAATACATTGGGATTATGTTTGATTGGTATGTTGCTTTAGGTTTGGCTGAATTAGGGTTATGTCTGGCTGGGTTTGGTTACTCTCCGTATGATTAGATTGAGACTGGGGGATGGATTGGTTGAGACAGTGTTAATTATTTCGGTTTAGATTTGGTCTGGCTAGGTTGGGTTAGGGGATGTTGAATTAGGTTTAGTATGGGTTGACAGGTACCGTATATCACACATGGTTATGAGGGATTCCAGCATGACAGTGTATCGTACCACTGCACACACACACACACACACATACCCCAGGGTCAGGATGCCACTGATACCTGGCATATCCCCGGGTGGAGGACAAGGGAATGCCTGGTACTGTCTTGGACGGCACGGGCCATGGCACCCCCTATAGATATACAGGGCACCACCGAATATACTGAATAATGTGGCACAAAAATTACATCTCACCAGAGCTATGTGGCAGGGAGGTGACATTATTTGTCACAATCCCCTCAATCAATCATGAATTATACTGTTAATGATTTTACGTACATTCCTGTAGGATCATCGTCTACTAAAGGTCCAACTGCACTGCCTCCTGTGCTTACAGGCAGTGTGCCACCGAAAGTGAGTAGGCACTGTCTCGCCAAATCACAGAAGGGTACATTAAATATACATAAATCCATGAACATTTACACGTACAATGTAGAAACCCTCGCAAAAGATTAAAAACTTGATACCTTAATGACTGAATTAGAAAACATTAGTAGTATTACAGGTGTCAGTGAGATCCACAGAAATGAAGAAAAATTAATTCAGCTCCAAGACAGCAACCACCGATTTTACAAAAGAGGAACCCAGAATGAAAGAGTTAGTGATCCAGGATTTCTAATTAACATAAATCTTGCAGAGAACATTGTTAAATTCAGCAGTGTGTCTGACAGAATAGCATTAGACCAAACTGGCCAAACTTTGAGTGTGTCATCCATAGACTTTCACAGACCATATCAAATTTTGGTGAAGGCTGGGCCGATGTGAGGTTAGGTTAGGTTAGTTTAGGCAGTGTTAGGTGGGATTAGGTCATTTTTGGTTGAGATGGGTTCAGCTGGATTTGGTATGACTAGATTAGGTCAGTTGGGTTAGAAAAAGTCGGTTTAGATGTGTTTATTTTGGGTTATATAAGGTTAGGTTAGTTTAGGCAGGGTTAGGTTGGATTAGGTCATTTTTGGTTGAGCTGGGTTCAGTTGGATTAGGTATGACTAGATTAGGTTAGACTGAGTTACAAAAAGTCGGTTTACATAAGTTTATTTTGGCCTAGGTTAGGTTAGGTTAGGCAGGGTTTGGTTGGATTAGGTAATTTTTGGTTGAGCTCGATTCAGTTGCATTAGGTATGACTAGATTAGGTTAGACTGGGTTGGAAAAAGTCGGTTTAGATATGCTTACGTTGGGTTAAGTTTGGTAGGTATGTTGAGTCAGATTAGGTTACGTTAGGCTGCGTTAGGTTAATTTAGGTCATTTTATGTCGAGTTGGGTTCAGTTAGATTAGGTATGACTAAATTAGGTTACACTGATTTAGAAAAAGTCGGTTTAAATGTTTACATTGGGTTAAGTTACGTTAGTATGTTGGGTCAGATGAGGTTAGGTTAGGCTAGTTTAGCTTGGGTCTAGTTGGATTAGGTCACTTTTGGTGACAGACACACACACACACACACACACACATAAAAATATATATATATATATATATTTATATATATATATTACCTTCCTCTGTAGTAAAATAGGTGGTTACTGTCTTCGTACTGAATTACTTTTTCCTCTTTTCTCTGGGTCTCACTCAAACCTACGATATCCCAACTAAGGTTTTCCAGTTCAGTCATTAAGTTATCAAGTTTGTAATCTTCTGCGAGGCGTCTTACATTGTATGCATAGATCTTCGTGGATTTCAGTTTGTTTAATATCCCAGTCTCTAACTTGCAAACACAGTGCCACCTCACTTTTGGTGGCACACTGCCTGTAAGCACAGGAGGCAGTGTGGCTGGACATTTAGTAGACGATGATCCTACAGGAACTCCGGTCATATCATTTGAAGTGGAACTCATGTTTGGTTGGGAGGATTGTGGCAAATAATGTCACCTCCCTGCCACATAGCTTCTAGTGAGATGTAATTTTTGTGCCACATCATTCGGTATCTTCGGTGCATTATGTTAGGTAAGGTTAGGTGAGGTTAGTTTAGGCAGGGTTGGGTTAGATTAGGTCATTTTTCGTTGAGATAGGTTCAGTGGGATTAGGTATGGCTAGGTTAGGTTAGATTGGGTTAGAAAAAGCAGGTTCAGATATGTTTATTTGGGGTTACATAAGGTAAGGTAAGGTAAGGTAAGGTTAGTTTAGGCTGGGTTAGGTTGGATTAGGTTATTCTAGGTTGAACTAGGTTCAGTTGGATTAGGTATGACTAGATTAGGTCAGACTGGGTTAGAAAAAATCGGTTTAGACATGTTGACGTTGGGTTGTTAGGTTGATATACTGGGCTAGGTTAGGTTGAATTTGGTCATTTTAGGTCTGGCTGGCTTTAATTACTCTATGTATGATTAGGTTAAGAAAGACTGGGGGAGATTAGGCCAGTTTAGACATGGTTAGACTACATTAGGGGAGGTTAAGCTGGATTAATTCAGGTTAGGTATGAGCAAGTTAGGTGAGATTATGAGAGGTTAAGTGTAATTTGACTGAGTGAGGTTGTTTGATTAGGTTGGGTTAATTTAGACTGAATTAGGTGCTTCTAGGTTAGGTGGGGTTCCATAAGATCAAATATAGATAGATCAGTTGAGACTGGGTTAATGAGTTTGGATTAGCTTTGGTTTGGTCAAGTCTGGTTAGGTGAAGCTGAATTAGATTATGTATAGGTAGAAAGGTATATTAGACATGGTTATGAGGGATTCCATCAGAACTGTGCATCATATCACTGAAAGTGAGCACGCACTGCACTGTCTCGGCAAATCACAGACTGGGACATTAAACATACATAAATCCATGAATATTTACTGTAAAATGTAAAAACCCTCCCAGAAGAATAAAAACTTGATACCTTAATGACTGAATTAGAAATATTACTAGTATTACAGGTCTGAGTGAGATCCACAGAAATGAAGAAAAAGTAATTCAGCTCCAAGACAGCACCACCGATTTTACTAAAGAGGAAGCCAGAATGAAGGAGTTAGTGATCCAG
Organism: Coenobita brevimanus; assembly: GCF_032717465.1. Lineage (NCBI taxonomy): Eukaryota > Metazoa > Arthropoda > Malacostraca > Decapoda > Coenobitidae > Coenobita > Coenobita brevimanus. The sequence continues at coordinate 2,447,847 of NC_136955.1, read as the reverse complement.
GATTTCTAATTTACATAAATCTTGCAGAGAACTTTGTTAAATTCAGCAGTGTGTCTGACAGAATAGTATTAGACCAAACTGGCCAAACTTTGAGTGTGTCATCCATAGACTTTCACACACCATATCAAATTTTAGTGAAGGATGGGCCGATGTGAGGTTAGGTTAGGTTAGTTTAGGCAGGGTTAGGTGGGATTAGGTAATTTTAGGTTGGGTTGGGTTCAGCTGGATTAAGAATGACTAGATTAGATCAGACTGGGTTTGAAAAAGTCTGTTTAGATATGTTTATTTTGGGTTATGTAAAGTTAAGTTGTTAGGTTAGTTTACGCTGCGTTTGGTTGGATTAGGTCATTCTAGGGTGAATTCGGTTCAGTTGGAGTAGGTATGACTAGATTAGGTTAGACTGGGTTAGAAAAAGACAGTTTAGATATGCTAAAGTTGGGTTGTTAGGTACTAGTACGTATGTTGGGCCAGGTGAGGTTAAGTTTGGTTAGGTTAGGCTGTGTTTGGCTGGGTTTGGTCCCTCTACGTATGATTTGGGTAAGTGAGAATGGAGGAGATTAGGCCGCTTTAGATATGGCTAGGCTACGTTTGTGGAGATTAGGCTGGATTAATTCAGGTTAGGTATGAGCAGGTTAGGTGAGATTCCGAGAGGGTAAGTGTAATCTGACCAAGTGAGGCTGTTTGAGTTAATTTAGACTCAATTAGGGTTATGTCTGGCTGGGTTTGGTTACTCTCCATATGATCAGATTGAGACTGGGGGATGCATTGGTTGAGACAGTGTTAATTATTTCGGTTTAGATTTGGTCTGGCTAGGCGGGTTAGGGGATACTGAATTAGGTTTGGTATGGGTTGACAGGTACCATATATCACACAAGGTTATGAGGGATTCCAGCATGACAGTGTATCGTACCACTGCACACACACACACACACACACAAACACACACACATACCCCAGGGTCAGGATCCCACTGATACCTGGCATATCCCCAGGTGGAGGACAAGGGAATGCCTGGTACTGTCTCAGACGGCATGGGCCATGGCACCCCCTATAGATATACAGGGCACCACCGAATATACTCAATAATGTGGCACAAAAATTACATCTCAACAGAGCTATGTGGCAGGGAGGTGACATTATTTGTCACAATCCCCTCAATCAATCATGAATTATACTGTTAATGATTTTACGTACATTCCTGTAGGATCATCGTCCACTAAAGGTCCAACTGCACTGCCTCCTGTGCTTACAGGCAGTGTGCCACCGAAACTGAGTAGGCACTGTCTCGGCAAATCACAGACCGGAACATTAAACATACATAAATCCATGAACATTAACATGTACAATGTAAAAACCCTCGCAGAAGATTAAACACTTGATACCTTAATGACTGAATTAGAAAACATTAGTAGTATTACAGGTCTGGGTGAGATCCACAGAAATGAAGAAAAATTAATTCAGCTCCAAGACTGCAACTACCGATTTTACTAAAGAGGAATCCAGAATGAAAGAGTTAGTGATGTAGGATTTCTAATTTACATAAATCTTGCAGAGAACATTGTTAAATTCAGCGGTGTGTCTGACAGAATAGCATTAGACCAAACTGGCCAAATTTGAGTGTGTCATCCATAGACTTTCACATATCATATCAAATTTTTGGTGAAGGCTGGGCCGATGTGAGGTTAGGTTAGGTTAGTTTAGGCACGGTTAAGTGGGATTAGGTCATTTTTGGCTGAGCTGGGTTCAGTTGGATTAGATATGACTAGATTAGGTCAGACTGGGTTAGAAAAAGTCGGTTTGGATATGTTTATTTTGGGTTATGTAAGGTTAGGTTAGGATAGCTTAGTTTAGGCAGGGTTAGGTTGGATTAATTCATTTTGGGTTGAGATAGGTTCAGCTGGATTACGAATGACTAGATTAGGTTAGATAGGGTAAGAAAAAGTCGGTTTAGATATGTTTATTTTGGGTTATATATGGTAAGGTTAGGTTAGGTTAGCCAGGGTTAGGTGGGATTACGCCATTTTTGGTTGGGTTGGGGTCAGTTAGATTAGGAATGACTAAATTAAGTTAGACTGGGTTACAAAAAGTCGGTTTAGATATGCTTACGTTGGGTGAAGTTAGGTACGTATGTTGGGGCAGGTTAGGTTGGGTTAGTTTAGGCAGGGCTGGGTTGGGTTAGTTTAGGCAGGGCTGGGTTGGGTTAGGCCATTCTAGGTTGAGCTGGGTTCAGTTATTAAGGAGGACTAGATAAGATTAGACTGGGTTAAACGAAAGTCAGCTTAAATATGATAACTTTGAGGTGGATTAGGTTGGCATGCTGGGTCAGGTTAGGTTAGGTTAGTTTTGGCTGGGTTAAGCTGCATTAGATAATTTTTGGTTGGGTTGAGTTCAGTTGCATCAGGTATGGTTGTATTAGGTTAGACTGTGATAAAAAAAGGCGATTTAGATACGCTTAAATTTAGTTAAGTAAGGTTAGGTTAGGTTAGCCTGGGTTAGGTTGGATTAGGTCATTCTAGGGTGAGTTTGGTTCAGTTAGATTAGGTATGGCTAGATTAGATTAGATTGGGTTAGAAAATGTCGATTTACATATGCTTACATTGGGTTAAATTAGGTATGTTGGGCCAGGTGAGGTTAAGTTTGGTTGGATTAGGTGTCTCGTGGTCAAGTTGGGTTCAGCTGGATTACGTATGACTAGATAAGGTTACACTGGGTTAGAAAAAGTAGGTTCAGATATGAATACATTGAGATTATGTTTGGTTGATATATTGCTTTTGGTCTGGCTGAATTAGGGTTATGTCTGGCTGGGTTTGGTTACTCTCCGTATGATTAGATTGAGACTGGGGGATGCATTGGTTGAGACAGTGTTAATTATTTCGGTTTAGATTTGGTCTGGCTAGGTTGGGTTAGGGGATGTTGAATTAGGTTTGGTATGGGTTGACAGGTACCGTATATCACACATGGTTATGAGGGATTACAGCATGACAGTGTATCGTACCACTGCACACACACACACAGACACACACACACAGAAACAAATACACACACATACACATACCCCAAGGTCAGGATGCCACTGATACCTGGCATATCCCCAGGTGGAGGACAAGGGAATGCCTGGTACTGTCTCAGACGGCACGGGCCATGGCACCCCCTATAGATATACAGGGCACCACCGAATATACTGTACTCAATAATGTGGCACAAAAATTACATCTCAACAGAGCTATGTGGCAGGGAGGTGACATTATTTGTCACAATCCCCTCAATCAATCATGAATTATACTGTTAATGATTTTACGTACATTCCTGTAGGATCATCGTCTACTAAAGGTCCAACTGCACTGCCTCCTGTGCTTACAGGCAGTGTGCCACCGAAAGTGAGTAGGCACTGTCTCGGCAAATCACAGACCGGAACATTAAACATACATCAATCCATGAACATTTACATGTACAATGTAAAAACCCTAGCACAAGATTAAACACTTGATACCTTAATGACTGAATTAGAAACCATTAGTAGTATTACAGGTCTCAGTGAGATCCACAGAAATGAAGAAAATTTAATTCAGCTTCAAGACAGCAGCACCGAGATTACTAAAGAGGAAGCCAGAATGAAAGAGTTAGTGATCCAGGATTTCTAATTAACATAAATCTTGCAGAGAACATTGTTAAATTCAGCAGTGTGTCTGACAGAATAGCATTAGACCAAACTGGCCAAACTTTGAGTGTGTCATCCATAGACTTTCACACACCATATCAAGTTTTGGTGAAGGATAGCCCGATGTGAGGTTAGGTTAGGTTAGTTTAGGCAGGGTTAGGTGGGATTAGGTCATTTTTCCCTGAGCTGGGTTCAGTTGGATTAGATATGACTAGATTAGGTTAAACTGGGTTAGAAAAAGTCGGTTTAGAGATGTTTATTTTGGGTTATGTAAGGTTAGGTTAGGATAGCTTAGTTTACGCAGGGTTAGGTTGGATTAATTCATTTTGGGTTGAGATAGGTTCAGCTGGATTAGGAATGACTAGATTCGGTTAGACTGGGTCAGAAAAAGTCGGTTTAGATATGATTATATTGGGTTATATATGGTAAGGTAAGGTTAGGTTAGGTTAGGCAGGGTTAGGTGGGATTAGGTCATTTTTGGTTGGGTTGGGGTCAGTTAGATTAGGTATGACTAGATTAAGTTAGACTGGGTTACAAAAAGTCGGTTTAGATATGCTTACGTTGGGTGAAGTTAGGTACGTATGTTGGGTCAGGTTAGGCTGGGTTAGTTTAGGCAGGGCTGGGTTGGATTAGGCCATTCTACGTTGAGCTGGGTTCAGTTAGATTAAGTATGACTAGATAAGATTAGACTGGGTTAAAAGAAACTCAGCTTAAATATGATAACTTTGAGGTGGATTAGGTTGGCATGCTGGGTCAGGTTAGGTTAGGTTAGTTTAGGCCGGGTTAGGCTGCATTAGGTAATTTTTGGTTGGGTTGGGTTCAGTTGCATCAGGTATGGTTGTATTAGGTTAGACTGTGAAAGAAAAAGGCGATTTAGATACGCTTAAATTTAGTTAAGTAAGTTTAGGTTAGTTTAGGCTAGGATAAGTGGGATTAGGTCATTCTTGGCTGAGCTGGATGCAATTGGATTAGGTATGTTTAGATCAGGTTACACTGGGTTTAAAAAGTCGTTTAGATATGCTTACATTGGGTTAAGTTAGGTTGGTATGTTGGGTCAGGTGAGGTTAGTTAGGTTAGTTTAAGCAGGGTTAGGTGGGATTAGGTCACTTTTGGTTGAGTTGGGTTCAGTTGGATAGGGTATGGTTAGATTAGGTTAGGCTGGGTTAGAAAAAGTCGGTTTAGATATGCTTTCCCTGGGTTAGGTTAGGTAGGTATGTTGGATTCGGTTTGGTTGAATCAGGTTAGGTTAGGCTGGGTTTGGCTACTTTGCGTATGATTAGGTTAAGTGAGACTGGGAATAGATTAGTTGAGACTTGGTTAATTATTTCGGTTTAGATTTAGTTCGGCCAGGTTCGGTTAGGGGATGTTGAATTAGGTTTAGTATGGGTAGATAGGTGTATTACACATGAGTTTGATGGATTCCAGCAGGACCGAGCCTCGTACCATTGAACACACACACACACACACACATACCCAAAGGGTCAGGATGCCACTGATACCTGGCATATCACCGGGTGGAGGACAAGGGAATGCCTGGTACTGTCTCAGACGGCACGGGCCATGGCACCCCCTATAGATATACAGGGCATCACCGAATATACTGAATAATGTGGCACAAAAATTACATCTCACCAGAGCTATGTGGCAGGGAGGTGACATTATTTGTCACAATCCCCTCAATCAATCATGAATTATACTGTTAGTGATTTTACGTACATTCCTGTAGGATCATCGTCTACTAAAGGTCCAACTGCACTGCCTCCTGTGCTTACAGGCAGTGTGCCACCGAAAGTGAGTAGGCACTGTTTCGCCAAATCACAGATCGGGACATTAAACATACATAAAGCCATGAACATTTACATGTACAATGTAAAAACCCTCGCACAAGATTAAAAACTTGATACCTTAATGATTGAATTAGAAAACATTAGTAGTATTACAGGTCTGAGTGAGATCCACAGAAATGAAGAAAAATTAATTCAGCTCCAAGACAGCACCACCTATTTTATTAAAGAGGAAGCCAGAATGAAGAAGTTAGTGATGCAGGATTTCTAATTAACATAAATCTTGCAGAGAACATTGTTAAATTCAGCAGTGTGTCTGACAGAATAGCATTAGACCAAACTGGCCAAACTTTGAGTGTGTCATCCATAGACTTTCACAGACCATATCAAATTTTTGGTGAAGGATGGGCCGATGTGAGGTTAGGTTAGGTTAGTTTAGGCAGGGTTAGGTGGGATTAGGTCATTTTTGGTTGAGATGGGTTCAGTTGGATTAGATATGACTAGATTAGGTCAGACTGGCTTGGAAAAAGTCGGTTTAGATATGTTTATTTTCGGTTATGTAAGGTTAGGCTGAATTAGGTTGGATTAGGTCATTTTTGGTTGAGATGGGTTCAGCTGGATTAGGTATGACTAGATTAGGTTAGACTGGGTCAGAAAAAGTAGGTTTAGATATGTTTATTTTGGGTTATATATGGTAAGGTAAGGTTAGGTTAGGCAGGGTTAGGTGGGATTAGGTCATTTTTGGTTGGGTTGGGGTCAGTTAGATTAGGAATGACTAAATTAAGTTAGACTGGGTTACAAAAAGTCGGTTTAGATATGCTTACGTTGGGTGAAGTTAGGTACGTATGTTGGGTCAGGTTAGGTTGGGTTAGTTTAGGCAGGGCTGGCTTGGGTTAGGCCATTCTAGGTTGAACTGGGTTCAGTTAGATTAAGGAGGACTAGATAAGATTAGACTGGGTTAAAAGAAAGTCAGCTTAAATATGATAACTTTGAGGTGGATTAGGTTGGCATGCTGGGTCAGGTTAGGTTAGGTTAGTTTAGGCCGGGTTAGGCTGCATTAGGTAATTTTTGGTTGGGTTGGGTTCAGTTGCATCAGGTATGGTTGTATTAGGTTAGACTGTGATAGAAAAAGGCGATTTAGATACGCTTAAATTTAGTTAAGTAAGGTTAGGTTAGGTTAGCCTGGGTTAGGTTGGATTAGGTCATTCTAGGGTGAGTTTGGTTCAGTTAGATTAGGTATGGCTAGATTAGATTAGATTGGGTTAGAAAATGTCGATTTAGATATGCTTACATTGGGTTAAGTTAGGTAGGTATGTTGGGCCAGGTGAGGTTAAGTTTGGTTAGGTTAGGCTGTGTTTGGTTGGATTAGGTCTCTCGTGGTCAAGTTGGGTTCAGATGGATTACGTATGACTAGATAAGGTTACATTGGGTTAGAAAAAGTAGGTTCAGATATGAATACATTGGGATTATGTTTGGTTGGTATGTTGCTTTAGGTTCGGCTGAATTAGGGTTATGTCTGGCTGGGTTTGGTTACTCTCCGTATGATTAGATTGAGACTGGGGGATGGATTGGTTGAGACAGTGTTAATTATTTCGGTTTAGATTTGGTCTAACTAGGTTGGGTTAGGGGATACTGAATTAGGTTTGGTATGGGTTGACAGGTACCGTATATCACACATGGTTATGAGGGATTCCAGCACTACAGTGTATCGTACCACTGCACCCAAACACACACACACACACACACACACACACACACACACACACACATATACCCCAGGGTCAGGATGCCACTGATACCTGGCATATCCCCAGGTGGAGGACAAGGGAATGCCTGGTACTGTCTTGGACGGCACGGGCCATGGCACCCCCTATAGATATACAGGGCACCACCGAATATACTGAATAATGTGGCACAAAAATTACATCTCAACAGAGCTATGTGGCAGGGAGGTGACATTATTTGTCACAATCCCCTCAATCAATCATGAATTATACTGTTAATGATTTTACGTACATTCCTGTAGGATCATCGTCTACTAAAGGTCCAACTGCACTGCCTCCTGTGCCTACAGGTAGTGTGCCACCGAAAGTGAGTAGGCACTGTCTCGCCAAATCACAGACCGGGACATTAAACATACATAAATCCATGAACATTTACATGTACAATGTAAAAACCCTCGCACAAGATTAAACACTTGATACCTTAATGACTGAATTAGAAAACATTAGTAGTATTACAGGTCTGAGTGAGATCCACAGAAATGAAGAAAAATTAATTCAGCTTCAAGACAGCACCACCGATTTTACTAAAGAGGAAGCCAGAATAAAAGAGTTAGTGATGCAGGATTTCTAATTAACATAAATGTTGCAGAGAACATTGTTAAATTCAGCCGTGTGTCTGACAGAATAGCATTAGACCAAACTGGCCAAACTTTGAGTGTGTCATCCATAGACTTTCACAGATCATATCAAATTTTGGTGAAGGATGGGCCGATGTGAGGTTAGGTTAGGTTAGTTTAGGCAGGGTTAGGTGGGATTAGGTCATTTTTGGTTGAGATGGGTTCAGCTGGATTAGGTATGACTAGATTAGGTCAGACTGGGTTCGAAAAAGTCGGTTTAGATATGTTTATTTTGGGTTATACAAGGTTATGTTAGGTTAGGTGAGGTTAGGTTAGTTTAGGCAGGGTTAGCTGGGATTAGGTCATTTTTGGTTGAGCTGGATGCATTTGGATTAGGTATGGTTAGATCAGGCTAGATTGGGTTTAAAAAGTCGTTTAGATGTGCTTACATTGGGTTAAGTTAGGTTGGTATGTTGGGTCAGGTGAGGTTAGGTTAGGTTAGTTTAGGCTGGATTAGGTTGGACTTGGCTTTTCTTGATTGAGTTGGGTTCAGTAAGATTAGGTATGGTTAGATCATGTTAGAAAAAGTCGGTTTAGATATGCTTACGTTGGGTTAAGATTGCAATACAAGCATTTACACCCACTTCTCAAATCACAGACTAAGAAAAACATTCTCTCATGACATCTCCAAGATTATGGAAGTAGAAAAGATCTGATGCCGCATACTATACTCAGTGCAAAAGTTAGCAAAATAAAAATGGGGAAGCTATGTATGGAAAAATTCGGAGTGCGAGAGAGGAATGACAAAGGTGAAAGGGTGGTAAATTTTGCTGAAATGTATGAGAATAATGAACACAATCTATCACAAGAGACCTGGGAGAAAATGGACCTGGAGAAGCCCAAACGGACAAAGAATGCAATCGACTTCACTGTAGCATAAAAACAACACGATCACTAATGTCACAGTTATCAACAAAGTAATTATAGGAAGTGACCAAAGCAGGGTGGGTTCCATAGCCAGATTCAATTTCACATGTGAAAGAAAAAAAAAACGATTAAATATAGAAAGACATGCCGAATAAAAGTATGCGAAAACAATTCAGAAACAACGAACAATTTCAGGCCGTAAGTCATGCTGAGTGTGACACTGATGAGTTATATGACAGACTAACAAAAGTGTTAAGGAAACCAGCGGAGGTCAACGTAGGAGGGAAAACTAATACAACCAAAGCCAACAAATATGGTATTTAAAAAATGACCCTCGAGCTGATGACAAGAAGAAAGGAGAATAGAGTAAAAACAAAGAGGTCGGGATATTTCGTGTTTACTTTTTTCTTGTGGATATATATATATATATATATATATATATATATATATATATATATATATATATAATCTAAAGAATATTTTTAGTTGGGGTGAAGGTCAGTTCATGGTCCCTGCCTCACAACTCTCCCCCACCCTGAGTTTACCTGCCCAATTCTTGCCCTGTAATTTCTTCAGACATTCTCTCTTATTCCTCCTTCTGCTTTTCTCCTCTTTCATCTTCCACTCTCCTTCCCCCCCCCCCCGTCTTACTTTCCAGTTATCTCTCAATCTCCCATCTGCTGCTCAGTATCTTCTTCTTCTTCTACTTCTTCTTCTTCTCCTCCTTTTTTCTCCTCATATCTCTTCCTCCTTTTCTCTCTTCATACTCTCCTCCTCCTCTTTTTCTCTCTTCATACTCTCCTCCTCCTTTTCTCTCCTCATTTCTCCTCCCCCTGCTCCTCCTCCTCCTTTTCAATCACCTCCCCTTCAAATAGTCAGCATAAAACGATTCTACGCCGCACATTATGGTAGTTGTGGTAGCTTTGGTGGTGGTAGTAGTAGCAGTAGCAGTAGTAGTAGTAGTAGCAGTAGCTGTATTAGTAATAGTAATGGTGGTGGTTGCAGTAGTGGATGTGCTGGTGGTGGCAGTAGTAGTCGTAGTAGTTATGGTAGGTGTGGAAGTTGTAGTTATGCTAGTAGGTGTGGAAGGAGTGGTGGAACGTGTGGTAGACGTAGTTTTGGGTCAAGGCGTTTCTAGATGGAGGTGTGGTAGTAGGTGTGGTTGTTCTGCAAGGTGTGGTAATGTGTGGTAGTTTTGGATGGTGTGGTAGTGGTAGGTGTGATGGTAGATGTAACAGTAGGTGTGGCTGTACGTGGTAAGTATGGAAGATGATATAACAGGTGTGGTGATAAGTGTGGTAGCAGGTGAAGTGTGTGTGGTAGGTGTGGTGATAGGTGTGGTAGCAGGTGAAGTGTGTGTGGTAGGTGTGGTAGTGGGTGAGGCAGGTGTGGTGGTAGGTGTGGTAGTAGGCTATGTGTGACACACGTGGTGGCAGGTGCGGTGGTAGGTGTGGTGGTAGGTGTGGTAGTAGGTGTGGTAGGTATAGTAGGTGTGGTGGTAGGTGTGGTGGTGGATGTGGTAGGTGTGGTGGTATGTGTCATTGGTGTGGTAGTATGTGTGGCAGGTGTGGTTGGTGTGGTGGTAGGTGTGGTAGTATGTGTTGTGGTAGCTGTGGTAGTAGGTGTGGTAGGTGTGG
>NC_136955.1:2427500-2430000 GCF_032717465.1 Coenobita brevimanus | reverse complement strand
CGTAATACTTAACACATATAAACATAAATACATACTGCCACTGATATATAGGTAGATAGATAGATAGAAAGATAGATAGACAGGTAGGTGGGTAGGAAGGAAGGAAGGAAGGAAGGAAAGAAGGATGGAAGGAAGGAAGGAAGGAAGGATGGAAAGAAGGAATGAAGGAAGGAAAGAAGGAATGAAGGTAGGTAGGTAGGTAGGTAAGTAGGTAGGCAGAGGCAGAGAGAGAGAGAGAGTTTCCAGTAAGCCACCAGGATATCATTTATTACGCTGGGTGGTAACCATATAATCAAACAGACGCCTGCTGGTCTAGTGGGCTACGGTGCTCCAAATGGCTGTAGCTCGTAAGGGTGAATATTGCTCACATACCAATCAGGTTACTCTTGCTTTAATTATGGAGAGTAAACAACCTAGCCCAGGGCCCCTACGTTCCTGAGACAAATACAGAAAAAGGAGAAAAGAAAAGAAAAAAGAAAGTAAGGAAGAAAAAGAAAGTGAGGAGGAAAGGAAGAAGGAAAGAAAGGAAAGAAGAAAGAAGGAAGGAGGAAAGAAAGAAGGAAAGAAAGGAAAGAAAAAAGAAGGAAGGAGGGAAGAAAGGAAGGAAGGAAGGAAGAAAAAGAAAGTGAGGAAGAAAGGAAGAAGGAAAGAAAGGAAAGAAGAAAGAAAAAAGAAAGTAAGGAGGAAAGGAAGGAGGGAAGAAAGGAAGGAAAAGGAAGGAAAGAAAGGAAAAGAGAGAAATGAAAGAATGAGTGAAAAGAAAGAAAATGAAAGAAAAAAGAAAATAAGAGGAATGAAGGAAAAGACAACTCAAAGTGTATGATGGTGAATAACAATACATGGTGAAATTAACCTTCTCTCTCTCTCCCTCTCTCTCTCTTAGCCTCTTAATCCTGGTCACCCTATCTCCCTCCCTCTCACTCTGACCTCTCGCTTTAATCACTAACTCACTTCCACCTCTCTCTCTCTCTCTCTCTCTCCTTAGTGTTATTTTTTTCTCTCTCTTCCTCTTTCCTCCACATTTTACAACTTACCTCCTTCCCCTCTTTCTTCTTCCTCCTCCTCCTCCTCCTCCTCCTCTTCCTTTTTTTCCCCCTCTTCCTTCCTCCCTCCAACCCTCTCTACTTCCCTCCTTTTCTCTCTCATTCTTCCTTCCTACTCCATTCTTTCTCGTCTCTTTTCTTCTCTTCCACTTCCTTCCTCCCCTTCCCCTCCTCCTCCTTCCTCCACCGTCCTTCCCCTCCCTCCTTCCTTCCCTTCTCCTACTTCCTTCTCTTTCTCTCCTTCCTTCTTTCCCTTCTCCTCCTCCTTCCTCCTCTTCCTCTCCTTCCCTCCCCTCCTTTCTCCACCGTCCTTCCCTTCTCCTACTTCCTCCTCTTCCCCTCCTTTCTTCCTTCCTTCCCTTCTCCTCCTCTCCTTCCTTCCTTCCCTTCTCCTCCTCCTTCCTCCTCTTCCTTCCTTCCCTTCTCCTCCTCCTTCCTCCTCTTCCTCTCCTTCCTTCCTTCCTTCCTTCCCCTCTCCTCCTTCTTCCTCTGCTTCCTTCCCTTCTCCTCCTCCTTCCTTCCCTTCTCCTCCTCCTTCCTTCTCGTCCTCTCCTTCCTTCCTTCCCTCCTCCCTCCCAGTAATCCACCAGAAGCTATTAATTTTCAGCTCCACGAGTTAACCTGTTTGTTGGGAAGGAGGAGAAGGGAGGGAAGGAAGGAAGGAAAGAAGGAAGAAGGGAAGGAAGGAAGGAAGGGAAGAAGGAAGGAAGGAAAGAAGGAAGGAGGGAAGGATGGAAGGGAAGGAAGGAAGGAAGGAAGGAAGCAAGCAAGGAAGCAAGCAAGCAAGGAAGGGAGGAAGGAGGGAATGGAGGAAGGAAGGAAGGAAGGAAGGAAGGGAGGAAGGGAGGAAGAAAGGAAGGAAGGAAGGAAGGAAGGAACGGAGAAAGGTAGGTAGGTAGGTAGGCAGGTAGGTAGGTACTCGTATGTATGTATGTAGGTAGGTAGGTATGTGAGTAGATATGTATGTACTCGTATATATGTATGTGGGTAGGTAAGTAGGCAGGTAGGTAGATAAGTAAGTAGGTATGTTGGTAGGTAGGTAGGTACTAAAATTCCCACCCTCTTAACCCTTCCATTACCAAAACATCTTTCACTCAGGAAATGCTGAGAGAGAGAGAGAGAGAGAGAGAGAATTAGAGCTAGATTACTTTCTCTAACGTTTCTGGCTACACAAAACCCATCTTCTGTGTATCCCCAAACATTAGGCTTTTAGTGATTTATTTTTTTTATGAAAGGAAGAAGGAACCCAAGGCCAGAACCCGAAAGATCATTCCCTCCAAGAAAAAATATAAACAATATAACAAAGCCAAACTGAAGGATGACAAAATAGTAATAATAATAATAATAATAATAGTAATAGTAGCAGTAGTAGTAGTAGTAATAATAATAATAATAATAATAATAATAATAATAATAATAATAATAATAATAACAACTCAATACCCAGCTGTCTTATC
>NC_136955.1:2412500-2425000 GCF_032717465.1 Coenobita brevimanus | reverse complement strand
TAAAATAAAATAATCGTTAGTTTCGTTTATAAAGGCTGCAACATGTCTGCATACGTCGGTCTTGGTCATATAATAGCGGCTCTCCAGGCTGCTCGATCTCAGGCAGCCTTCCTAAGTCCCTTATCATTAAGATCACACTCTATGACCTCGTCCCAGGTCTTTTTTGGTCTGGCTCTCACAACCCTACCCCAAACGTTCACACTTCTCACTTTCTGCGTCCAACTGTCATCCTCCATCCTCTCCACATGCCCAAACCAACTCAGTCTACCCCTCCTCATCACAACACCAATACACTCCAGTCCCATCCTTCCTCTCAGCTCTTCCATCGTAAACCTAGCCACCCCAGGTCTCACATTCAAGGACGCACCATATATCCACCTAATTACTGTCATTTCTGTATGTTTGAGCCTACAAAATAATAATCTCTTCCTTTACTACCCAAGTCTCACTACCATACAGCATTACACTCCTAACACATGCCGAATCCTTAGCGTGGAGGGAGAACCTTCTGAATGTCAGGAGAGGCAACAGCTCCCTGAACTTCTTCCAACCACTCCTCACTCTAGTCACAGAGATAGCTCCAGCCCCACCTCCAGCACATAACATGTCTCCCACGTAACAAAACTCTTCCACACACTCAAGAAACTCACCAGCAAGTTTAATCCTTTCACGCCTGACAATCTCCACCTGCTCTCCCTGACACACCTCACACACGAAATCAGCATTATCTCGCAATCTACCTCTGACTAGCTACCACTACATCTCTTATGCACCCACTTATCACAAACACTGCACAAGATGGAATTACTTCCCACGCCCTTGTGGCAAACCGCACACTCTCCCTCTTCTTTGGCAGTACCACCATCACCTTTGTTTCATCTGCATTTACTCTCAAGTCTTGTGCCCCAAATCATCTCTCCACTTCCTGTAGCTATCCTCCGCTTCCCTTTCATTCTCTGCAATCAACACCAAATCCTAGGCATACTGTACATCTTCCACAGGAGGCCAATTCTGAAGTCAAGTGAGAGGACTTCAAGTACCATGATAAGCAATACCGGGCTCAAGGCAGTATTATTATTATTATTATTATTATTATTATTATTATTATTTCAAGTACCCATGTTGCCAAATTTCGTTATATCATTTACGTTCCTTTTTGTCTTAGCATACATTAAATTAAAACACACAGATAGACAGGAAGACAGACAGATAGATACAGAGACAGCCAGATAGATAGTACCACCGGTGCCTATAAACCTGATATGCTAGTTACCCCTCATTTACACACCTTATATACGGTAAGGAAAACGGGCATTTCTGGGCACACACACTGCATTTATAAACACAACTACAACCGGATTTTTTTATCACCTGATGGAACTGGGCAACTCTTATAAGCTGAATATTAAGTTGTGATAGCATGATATTTACGCCTTTGATGAGGTGAGTCTCCTTGGTTACTAGTGCAATTTATCTTACTCTAAGTTCAATATTAAGTTGTGGTTGCATGATATTTACGCCTTTGATGAGTCTCCTTGGTTACTAGTGAAATTCATCTTACTCTTGGCTATCATCAAGCTGAAAATTAAGTTGTGGTTGCATGACACTGAGGCCTTCGTTGTGTGAGTCTCCTTGGTTACTAGTGGAATTTACCCTTCCAATATCATTACTTTGGGCAATCATCTGAGTATTACAATATAGCTACATGATATATAAGCCTCTAGTTATCTGAGTCTCCTTGGTTACTAGTGAGATTTTAATAAAACTCCTTGGTTACTAGTAAAATTTATCCTCCAATCTCCTTAGTTACTAGTGAAATATCCCCTTCCAATATCACTACTCTTGGGTATCATAACTTGAATGCGGGTTAAGGCTGCATGGCATATCTTAAGCCTTAGGTATTTGAGTCTCCTTGGTTACTAGTGAAATTCCTCCCCCAATATGAATACTTTTGGCTATCAACAAACGAGTATTAAATTATGGTTGCATATTTAAGCCTTTAGTTATCTGAGTCTCCTTGGTTACTAGTGAGAGTATAATAAAAACTTCTTGGTTACTAGTAAAATCTATCCTCCAGTCTCCTTGGTTACTAGTGAAATTCCTCCCCCAATATGAATACGTTTGGCTATCATCTAACGAATATATGGTTACAAACACTTAAGCCTTCGTTATGTGAGTCTCCTTGGTTACTAGTCAAATTCATCCTCCAATATAAAGTCTCTTGGATATCAATTGCGCTGAAAAGGATTAGGAATTTAAAAAAAAAAGTGCAATATCCCAAGTCATGTGGTTAGAGATGTGATATGATGTGTGAAAGGACGTTAGTTCGATTAGGATGGGGCTGGGATGTTGGATTATCTGAAATTCGTGACAATAATAATAATAATAATAATAATAGTAGTAGTAGTAGTAGTAGTAGTAATAATAATAATAATAATAATAATAATAATAATAACAATAATACTTTTCCACAAAATCCACCGCCACGCCATAAAGCCACTCCCGCTAACATCACTACACTAGTCTTCGACGCACTCAATATGGACGGTGGGTGTTAGTCCCGAAGTGGTGACATGTGACGGTGTGTGGTACATAGGATATTAGGTCTCTAGAAAGTATATTAATTCCACGTGACAAAAGGAGAGAGAGAGAGAGAGAGAGAGAGAGAGAGAGAGAGAGAGAGAGAGAGAGAGAGAGAGAGAGTCTACTACTATTACTATCATTTCTACAACTACTACAACTATTATTATCATTATTACAACTACCTACTACTACCGGTACCACTACTATTATTATTACTATTACTACTAGTACTACCACTACCACTACTACTTATATATGACACACCTTTTCACCCTCTCTCTCTCTCTCTCTCTCTTACTACTACTATTATTACTATTACTACTACTGCTTAGATATGACAGACCTTTTCACCCCCCCTCTCTCTCTCTCTCTCTCTCTCTCTCTCTCTCTCTCTCTCTCTCTCTCTCTCTCTCTCTCCACATATATCAAATCCCTTCAAAAAAAAATGTATATTAATCCGTCGAGAACCTGCCAGCGCCCCACTATATATATATTCCAATAAGCATTTTCATTTCGAGTCTAAATCATTTCAAATATTTCCGTCAAAAATCCTATGGCGTTTTGGCGCTTATTTCTCCTAATGCCCGGCCGGGAAATTATTGACGAGAAATATTATCGAGAGAGGTTTGTGGTGGAGAGTTAATTTTGTGTTCTGTCTGTCTGTCTGTCTAAGTTTCTCCTTGTCTATCAGTAATTTCATCTATTTGCCTATCCATCTATCAGTCCATCTATCAATCCATCCATCTATCTATTTATCTATCTATCTGCACACACACATACACTCATAGGTTGATAGGTAAGTAGATACATTGGCGTATCTATCTATCTATATCCCGTTCTTTGGGGGAAGCAGCCTACGTATATAGATAGATAGATAGATTTCCCTATGTATCTACTTACCTATCAACCTATGAGTGTGTGTGTGTGTGTGTGTGTGTGTGTGCAGACAGATAGATAAATAGATAGCTGGATGGATTAATAGATAGACAGATAGATAGATGGACTGTTAGATGGATGGACAGATAGACAGACAGATAGACAGACAGATCGATGGACTGATTGATGGATGGACAGATAGCTAGTTAGACAGAGGTGGATGAAAATATATAACTACACGTGATTCATGGCTATACTGATACCCACACTGTAAACAGGAAATATCCCACGTGCCGTCTTTACATCTTCAGGGGAGCACAAGGCGAAGCAGAAAGGGTACGGTACAAGTGTCATTTATATACAAGAGGAGGAGCGATGTGAATATTCTCTGACTTTAACTTACACCCTTATTCCAAAGCAGGTTAATATGTTCTGAATTATGTCTACTAGGCACGGTCAACTCAAGAGGGATTTTAGCACCCCTCCTCTTTCTGCACAAAAATGATAGGTGTACTCCGTCTGCTTCACTTTCTTTTCCCCGTGAAGATGTAAATATAGGAAAGCATTTAGCATATTTCTGTTTCCTTTCTCCCCTGTAGATATCAGTATAGTTATCTACCTATGTACCTATATCAACGAGGCAACCAGTCACCCGTTTGTCTATTTCCCCGTCAAACATACAAAACTCAGTATTATATAATATGGCTTCAGTAGGAAAGCAGTGGCATCACCACATTTAATACTGAAGGAAACACTACTGAGATAATATAACAGCAGAGGATCAGATATATTACACAGTAGTCCTGTGCTTACCAGATACACATTCACTACAGCTAATCCCCTACAGCTTCAACACACACACTCACAAAAAATGTTTATCTTGAGTCATTTACTTTCACAGATTTCAAGTGTTTAATAATTAAGTTTAAATACTACTACTACCGTACTACTAATGCCAATGCTACCACTACTACTACTACTACTACTAATAATAATAATAATAATAATAAAAGTAAAGATGATGATGATAATGACGATGATAGTGGAACCAGGCAACTCACTCTCTCTCTCTCTCTTATATCAGAGAAATATGACGGAAAAAAATTGGTTAAATAAAATCTATGGGACAAAAAAGTCAAAATCAAAGTTCTAAAAAGAGAGAGAAAAAATGGAGGCGAAAGCGGGCAGAAAAATTGATAAAAGGCGTGAAGAAAAAATATATTGAAAAAATGGAAGACTAAATGTGTAGAAACAAAAGAGAAAGAAAAATGTGTGCATTGATTGGAGAGAGAGAGAGAGAGAGAGAGAGAGAGAGAGAGAGAGAGAGAGAGAGAGAGAGAGAGAGACGTAGGGAAATTTATAGCGATGGAATAGAGGTGATAAATCTCGCACCCCTCTCTCACTCTCTCCCTTTCTCTCATATTCTCACCCCCTCTCTTCTCTCTCTCTCTCTCTCTCTCTCTCTCTCTCTCTCTCTCTCTCTCTCTCCCTCCTGTCCTCTTCCTCTTCCTATTCCCCCTCTCTCTCTCATCCCTGCTCTCATTCTCCACTTACCTTTTAACTCTTCTCTCTCTCTCTCTCTCGCTCATCCCTGCTCTCGTTTCTCCATTCACCTTTTCCCAATTCTCTCTCTCTCTCTCTCTCTCTCTCAGCCCTGACAGGTCAAAATAAAAAGGCCGGGCCAAATTATAATGCTAATAGAGTCGATTTGCATATCCACATAGACTGAGTAATCACCCTTATCCGCATATATCATCATTTTCTCTTATAATTATCTCATTTTCTCACAGTGGCATCATTCCTCTCTCTCTCTCTCTCTCTCTCTCATTTTCTCACATCAGCATCACTCGACTATTCACTCTCTTTCTTTTCACAACGGCATCACTCTCCTCTCTCACTATCTCACTTTGTCATAGTAACATCACTCTCTCATTTTTTCACAACAGCATCACTCTCCTCTCTCACTTTCTCTCATACGCATCACTCCTCTCTCTCACTTTCATAAACATCACTCTCCTTTCTCACTATCTCACTTTCTCACATTAGGATCATTCTTCTCTTTCACTATCTCACTTTCTCATAACAGCATCACTATCTCTCTCTCACTTTTTCAAAACGGCGCGGCATCACTCAGCTCTCTCACTATCTCACTTTCTCAAAATAGCATCAGTCTCCTCTCTTACTATCTCACACAGGCATCGCTCTCCTCTCTCATTATCTCATTTTCTCACATTAGGATCATTCTTCTCTCTCACTTTCTTTAATATTCATGAGCTGGATCTGCTATCTTTATCATTTTTTGTGTTTATATTTGCTCTCTCTCTCTCATACTTTTTTTTCTCTTTTTTCCTCTCTCTCTCTCTCTCTCTCTCTCTCTCTCTCTCTCTCTCTCTCAAGTCATTCCTTACCCTTTCATCCTTCTGTTTGATTCTACTCCCTCCCTCCCACCCTCCCTCTCTCTCTCTCTCTCTCTCTCTCTCTCTCTCTCTCCATAAGATAGTTGAGCAATTTCACATAAAACCAACGCTCAAGGGAAAGCTGTGGACATTACAGGGAGCTTCCGAGAGAGAGAGAGAGAGAGAGAGAGAGAGAGAGAGAGAGAGAGAGAGAGAGAGAGAAAGAGAGGAATGGAAACTGGTCTAAGAAACAGGAGAGAGAGAGAGAGAGTCTGACCCCACTACTGCTCTCTCTCAATTTCCGAGGCTTGCCCAATTTCCTGGAGACGCTTCTCTTCCTTATACCCTCCCTTATATCCTACTTCCTTATACTCTCCCTTATATCCTATTCCTTATACCCTCCCTTATATCCTATTTCCTTATACTCTCCATTATATCCTATTCCTTATACCCTCTCTTATATCCTACTTCCTTATACCCTCCCTTATATCCTATTTCCTTATACCCTCCCTTATATCCTACTTCCTTATACCCTCCCTTATATCCTACTTCCTTATACCCTCCCTTATATCCTACTTCCTTATACCCTCCCTTATATCCTACTTCCTTATACCCTCCCTTATATCCTATTTCCTCCTTATACCCTCCCTTATATCCTATTTCCTCCTTATACCCTCCCTTATATCCTACTTCCTTATACCCTCCCTTATATCCTATTTCCTTATACCCTCCCTTATATCCTACTTCCTCCTTATACTCTCTTATATCCTATTTCTTCCTAATACTTCGGTTTCTCATGCGTCTGATGCTTCTTCCTTACTCTAACTTATACTTCTGTCTTATACTGAACCTTATATTTTAACTTATACTCCTCTCTTATACTCAACCTTATACTTTTACTTATACTCTACCTTATACTTTACTTTAATATTTAACTTATACTTCTTCCTTATACCGTACTCTTTTCCTCTAATACCTTATACTTAAACTTATACTTCTTCCTTACTCTCTCTCTCTCTCTCTATCACTGGCCAGGGTGAGGTTCGAGCCCCGGATCCTCGTGTATTTTGCTAACCTCTTATGGGAAAAAATTTGCCCCTTGTTGAGAAAAAATGCACTTTGGGAATGTTATGTAAGCTAACTCTCTCTCTCTCTCTCTCTCACACACACACACACACACACACACACACACACACACATTATTAAGCCTTCATTCTCTTTTTCCTCCTCCCCGTTTTCTCTTCCTCTGCTCCTCCTCTTCTCCTTCCTCCTCCTCCTCCGTCTCTCTCTCTCTCTCTCTCTCTCTCTCTCTCTCTCGTTATGAGCCTTTCCTTCTCCATTTCCTCCTCCCCCTGTTTCTCTCCTTCCTCCTCTTTCTGTTCTTTTCTCTCTCTGCTCCTCCTATCCTTCATTCTCTCTCTCTCTCTCTCTCTCTCTCTCTCTCTCCATTTTGCATCCTCCTCCTCCTCACTCTTCTTTCCTCCTTCACCTTCACCTCACCCATATCCCTCCCTTCTTACCCTTTCACCTCCTCCTCCTCCTCCTCCTCCCCCTCTTCCTCTATTTCCTCCCTCTCTTCCTCCTCCTTTTTATCTCCCTCCTCTCCTCCTCCTCCTCCCCTCTTCCTCTGTATTTCCTCCCTCACTTCCTTCTCCCCTTTCTTATCTTCCTCCTCTACGTCTCCTCCTCAACTTCCCCTTTCCCTTCCACCCTTTCTCCCTCTCCTCCTCCTCCTCCTCCTCCTCCTCGTTCCTCTGATCTGATAATAGGATGCCAGAGGATCTATATAGGATTCTCTCACTCACCCTCTCTCTCTCTCTCTCTCTCGCTCTCTCTCTCTCTCTCTCTCTCTCTCTCTCTCTCTCTCTCTCTCTCTCTCTCTCTCTCTTCAACTCTTATGCAAGTATTCTCGCATTTCCTCTCAAGTATTCTCTTTATGAATCTACCTAACATACTCTTTCACCGACTCTCTCTCTCTCTCTCTCTCTCCCTTCTGGGCCGCCCGTGTTCTCGTCGGGTAAGGAGTCTCCCAAACACCTCTTCCTTAGCGATTTATTTCTAGATATGGCTGGTTAATTTCCTTCTGCACAGTATCTATGTAGAGTCTGGCGATAGTGGAAGGATTTATGTAACACAGAAGAGGACTGTAAGGAATAAAAATAAATCGCTCAGGAAAAGGTATTAGAGGGTAAGGAGTATACAAAATAAATCACTCAGGAAAAGGTATTAGGGGGTAAGGAGAAAACAAAATAAATCGCTCAGGAAAAGGTCTTAGGCGGTAAGGAGTATACAAAATAAATCGCTTAGGAAAAGGTATTACGCGGGAAGGAATATATAAAAAAAAATCGCTTAGGAAAAGGTATTAGGCGGTTAGGGGTAAACAAAATAAATCACTTAGGAAAATGTTTTGGGGGGTAAGGAGTAAACAAAATAAATCGCACAGGAAAAGGCATTAGGCGGTAAGGAGTAAAAATAAACCGCTCAGGAAAAGGTATTAGGCAGTAAGGAGTATACAAAATAAATCGCTTAGGAAAAGGTATTAGGCGGTAAGGAGTAAATAAAATAAATCGCTTAGGAAAAGGTATCAGGCGGTTAGGCGTAAAAATAAATCGCTTAGGAAAAGGTATCAGGCGGTTAGGCGTAAAAATAAATCGCTTAGGAAAAGATATTAGGGAGCTTCCTCGAGAGACGCTAAGACGGGTCCTTGCCTTGTCCCCACTCTCATTAACCCATTCAGTACCTGTCATTACCTCTCTCTCTCTCTCCATTAATCCATTCAATACCCCTGCCATAGCCCCACCCATTAACTCTCTCTCTCTCTCTCTCTCTCTCTATTAACCCATTCAATACCCCTGCCATAGCCCCACCCATTCTCTCTCTCTCTCTCCATTAACCCATTCAATAACCCTGCCATAGCCCCACCCATTAACTCTCTCTCTCTCTCTCTCTCTCTCTCTCTCTCTCTCTCTCTCTCTCTATTAACCCATTCAATAACCCTGCCATAGCCCCACCCATTAACTCTCTCTCTCTCTCTCTCTATTAACCCATTCAATAACCCTGCCATAGCCCCACCCATTAACTCTCTCTCTCTCTCTCTCTCTCTCTATTAACCCATTCAATAACCCTGCCATAGCCCCACCCATTAACTCTCTCTCTCTCTCTATTAACCCATTCAATAACCCTGCCATAGCCCCACCCATTTTAACTCTCTCTCTCTCTCTCTCTATTAACCCATTCAATAACCCTGCCATAGCCCCACCCATTAACTCTCTCTCTCTCTCTCTCTATTAACCCATTCAATAACCCTGCCATAGCCCCACCCATTAACTCTCTCTCTCTCTCCATTAACCCATTCAATAACCCTGACATAGCCCCACCCATTAACTCTCTCTCTCTCCATTAACCCATTCAATAACCCCTCCCATTCTCTCTCTCTCTCCCCATTAACTCATTCACCAACCCCATCCATTAACTCTCTCTCTCTCCCTCCCCATTAACCCATTCAATACCCCTGCCATTACCCATTAACCCCCCTGCCTGCCTGCCCATTTTCTCCCCAGGCTGGCTCTCACCCTCTCATTACCTCACTAATTCACTTTAACATATACCATCCTCTCAGCCAGCCTCCTCCTCTCTCATTTTCTCTCTTCATTATCTCTCTCTCTCTCTTCACTTCTCTCATTTACTACTGTTTACTCTCTTTCCTTCTCTCTTCGTATCCTCTCAGCCATCTTAAATCTTCTTTTTTCTCTCATTTCCTCTCTCTCTCTCTCTCTCTCTCTCCTTCTCGCTCATCTCCTAGTTCTCCTTTATTCCTTGCTTCTCCCTTCCTCTTTTAATCTTCCTTATTTATCTTCCTCCTCTTTTTCTTCCTCTTCCTCTTCTGTCGTCCTCCCTCTCCTCCTCGCCCTCTTTACCTCTTTCCTCCTCCTCTTCCCTCCTTCTTCCTCTTCCATTTGCATTCTCTTTTTCCCTTTTCCACCTCCTCCTCTTCCCTTCTTTCTTCTCCTCCTCTTCTTCCTTCCCTCCTTCCTCCTCCTCCTCTCCTTCCTCCCTCCTCCTTTTTTCCTTCCCCTGATCTCCTCCTCTTCCCTCCTCCCTCCTCCTCTTCTTCCTCCGCCTCCTCCTCTCTCTCCATCTCATTTTCCGGGCTGCCTCAATACTCCTTAACCTGCCTCAATACTGCTTAACCCTCTCTCACTCACTCTAACCCTCTCTCACTCACTCTAACCCTCTCTCACTCACTCTAACCCTCTCTCACTCACTCTAACCCTCTCTCACTCGCTCTAACCCTCTCTCACTCGCTCTAACCCTCTCTCACTTGCTCTAACCCTCTCTAACTCTAGCCCCTCTCTCACTCTCTATTCCTCGCTCACTTTTTCTAACCCTCTCTCACTCTCTCTAACCCTCTCTCACTCGCTCTAACCCTCTCTCACTCTCTCTAACCCTCTCTCATGCACTCTAGCCCCCTCTCACTCACTCCAACCCTCTCCGTCGCTTTAAACCTCTCTCACTGGCTCTAGCCCTTTCTCACTGGCTCAAACTCTCACTCGCTTTACCCCTCTCTCACTCTCCTCGTCTTTCGTTAATTATGCACCGTAATTCTAAGTTTGTTTGTGTTCTAATTCGTCTCATATTTTTCTGAAGTCCAAGTTAATTATATGGACTTATGTAAATTATTTTGACTGTACTGCGTATCTGATTATGCATTAAATGTATTACTGTGTTAGTATGTGTAATTATTGTAATGGCTAACTTGTGGGCAATTTTCTTATGTATGTATGTATGTATGTATGTACCGGTATGTATGTATTTATGAACTGGTATGTAGGCTATGTATGTATGTATGTATGTATGAACTGGTATGTAGGCTATGTATGTATGTACCGGTATGTATGTATGAACTGGTATGTAGGCTATGTATGTATGTACCGGTATGTATGTATGAACTGGTATGTAGGCTATGTATGTATGTACCGGTATGTATGTATGAACTGGTATGTAGGCTATGTATGTATGTACCGACATGAATGTATGTATGTATGAACTGGTATTTAAGCTATGTATGTATGCACCGGTATGTATGTATGTATGTATGAACTGGTATGTAGGCTATGTATGTATGTACAGTATGTACCGGTATGTATGTATGTATGAACTGGTATACAGGTTATTTATGTATGTACCGGTATGTAAGCAATGTATACACGTATGAAGTGATTCGTCAAGGACCCGTATTCTCGTCAGGCAAGGAAGCTCCCTAACACCTCATCCTTAGCGATTTATTTTTGGATATGGCTGGTTAATATCCTTTTGTACATTACTTACTGAGAGTATGATGATAATAGAACAATTTAAGTAACACAGAATACGACAGAAGGTGTGGTAAAGAAAATAAATCGCTCAGAAAAAGGTGTTAGGAAGTTTCTTTGACAGACGAGAATAAGGGCGAAGGTTTTTCATAACTGTAAGGGTGAATTCTTGTAGTTATTTAAAGAGAAAATGACTGTATGGGCTGATAATACCGTCGTTTGCACACACACACACACTAATATTATCCCACACTCACTTTCCTTCTCCTATTGCTCACTTTCACTACTGTCACTCTCGCCTTTCTCACTTTCTCAGACTCACCATATGTCCTCTCTCAATTTCACTATCACTCTCTCAGTAACTCACTCTTGCTCACAAAGACTCACTTTCACAAAACCTCTCTCTCACTCAACACACTGACTCACTTTCTTTCATTCTCTTTATTTCACATTAACGAGCCCCCCCCCTCTCTCTCTCTCTCTCTCTCTCATTAATCCGCTCACTTTCACCCGCCTCTCTATTTCAATCCGTCTTATCTTATTGCTCTTCTCTGTCTGGAGAGGGAGAAAGAGAGAGAGAGAGAGAGAGAGAGAGAGAGAGTTATGTTTATTTGTCTCAAGGCGTTTCGTGTGTGTGTGTGTGTGTGTGTGTGTGTGTGTGTGTGTGTGTGTGTGTGTGTGTGTGTGTGTGTGTGTGTGTTACAACGTCTTATGTACGTATGTGTGTGTATGTAGTATGTATGTGTTATGTGTGTTGTATGTATGTATGTTTGTTGTATGTATATATTTATGTATGTATGTATATGCTGTATGTATGTATGTTATGTATATGTTGTATGTATGTATGTATGTGCGTGTGGTGTGTATGCATGTGTACGTGTGTATGTGCGTGTGGTGTGTATGCATGTGTACGTGTGTATGTACGCCTGTGTTCATTTGTCTGTCTGTCTGTCTGTTACTCCTCACAAAAAGTTTCTCTCTTTTCTCTCTCCTCTTTTTTCTTTCTCCTCGTCAGGCGAACTCAATTTTTCTCTCCAGGCTAGAGGTAATGAGTCTCCTTCCTTCCTTCCTCCCTCTCATTCTTTCCTCCACTTCCTACTTTCCTCCCTCTCACTCTTTCCTCCACTTCCTACTTTCCTCCCTTCCTCCCTCTCACTCTTACCTTCACTTCCTACTTTCCTCACTCTCAGTCTTTCCTTCACTTCCTACTTTCCTCCCTCACACTCTTTCCTCCACTTCCTACTTCCCTCCCTTCCTTCCTCCCTCTCACTTTTTCCTCCACTTCCTACTTTCCTCCCTTCCTTCCTCCCTCTCATTCTTTCCTCCACTTCCT
>NC_136955.1:2392500-2407500 GCF_032717465.1 Coenobita brevimanus | reverse complement strand
TCTCCATTCTCTACAAGTTACATCTAATACAGACAAATGAGAGAGAGAGAGAGAGAGAGAGAGAGAGAGAGAGAGAGAGAGAGAGAGAGAGAGAGATTGCATTTTGCCGTATTGAAGATTTTGTCTTATTTTTGTCGGCTATGGAAGCTCCCTAACACCTCTTCCTAAGCGATTTATTTTAGGATATAGATGGTTAATATCCTTTTGTACGCGATTTATGCGGAGTATGGCGATAATGGAAGGATTTATGTAACACGGGGGACAGTAAGGTGTAATAAGCAAAATAATTCGCTTAGGACAAGGCGTTAGGGAGCTTTCTTTACCGACGAGAATAAAGGCCAAAGTCTTCTATTCTCGTCGGTTACGGAAGTTCCCTAACACCTCCTCCGTGGCGATTTATTTTAGGATACAGCTGCTTAATACCCTTTTGTACGTTATTGATCCAGAGTATGGCGATAATGGAAGGACTGGCGTAAATTATAATGGCGTCTGGGTGTATTTAACTGCAGAATAATTGTAATAAATTTTAACAGACTTGGTGAAGAAATAAAGGAATGACACCAAGTTAGAAAAATATTTGGAGGGAAGAAAGAAATTGAGGAAACAGAGAAGACCAAATTACTGACGAGTATTAATGAGTAAAGGCAAGATATATACAAGAGAAAGACAAAAAAGTACAATAAATATATAAATCTATAGCGTATATATAAAAGTCAAATTTTGAGAATAGCACAAAGAATTAAATATGTAAAAATATGAGAAATAAAAAAAAGGTGAACTGCAATAATAATAATAATAATAATAATAATAATAATAACAATAATAATAATAAAATTAACGTGGTGGTAGTAGTAGTAGTAGTAGTAGTAATAATAATAATAATAATAATAATGCGAGGAGTTAGAGTACGTGTGTTTTAACCTAACAAAGGTCCCAAATCCTTTTCAGCTCAGTTGATATGTAGGCAGACTGGAGCGCCGATTTGACTAGTAACCAAGGAGACTCATTCCTACCTCACAACCAAGTCTGAATGTCATGCTGCCTTACTCTACTGCCTCACCCTGCCTGCTGCTTTACTTTCCTGCCTGCCTTCTTCACTCTGTTTGCCTACCACCCTGCCTTGCCCTGCCTACCTCAACCTTTCCTTACCCTGCCTGTCTACCTCTCTGCCTCTCCCTGCCACATCCATCCTACCTACATCCCTGCTAAACCTTACCTCACCCTGCCTACCGTACTGCCTTATCCTGCTTGCTATCTTCCTGCCTCACTTTATCTGCCTTCCAATCTAGCCCTGCCTTACTACGTTCCTAACTTTGCCTGCCTCCCACCTTACCTTACTCTGAATGCCTACCTCCTACCTTACCCTAACACCCTCTCTACCTGCCTCTTTACCAACCCTGCCTGACTCTACCTATCTACCATCCTGCCTACCCACCACTATGCCTTACCTTACCTACCTATTTCCCAGCCTTACCCTCGTGACTACCTACCTACCACCCTCCCTACTTGCCTGCCTTACCCTACCTACCTACCTCCCTGCCTGACTCTGCCTGTCTACCTACCTACCTCTCTACCTTACCCTACCTCCCTGCTTACCCCACCTACGTACCTCCCTTCTGACCCTACCTACTCTCTGCCTGCCCCTGCCTACTCTCTGCCTCCCTCAGCCTGACGCTACATACTCTCTGCCTGCCCCTGCCTGACCCTACCTACTCTCTCCTCCCCCTGCCTGACCCTACCTACTCTCTGCCTCCCCCTGCCTGCCTCCTGCCTCACACCATCAGACCACTAAGCCCTCCTAAGCCAAGAGACTAGCAGGTCAGTCCTTGTATCTCACCTCCCACCCTCACCGCAGCTCTCTTACTCGCTCACTTTCTCACACCCGCTGTTTCGCACGATATTCCCCTCACTCACTCTCTCACTTTCTCACACCTGCTCTCTCACTTTCTCACACCCGCTCTCTCACTTTCTCACACCTGCTCTCTCACTTTCTCACACCTGCTCTCTCACCCTCTCACTTTCTCACACCCGCTCCTTCCTACATTGTTCCCCTCTCTCACTTTCTCAATTTCTCACACAAGCTGCTTCCTACATTATTTCTCTCTCTCATTCTCTCACTTTCTCACATATGCTGTTTCTACGTTATCCTTCCACTCTCTCTTATTTTCTCACACCCGCTCTCTCACTTTTTCACACCCGCTCCTTCCTACATTATTTCTGTCTCTCATTCTCTCACTTTCTCACATCCGCTGTTTCTACGTTACCCTTCCACTCTCTCACTTTCTCCTTTGTTCACACGCTCTTTCACACGTCATCTTCCTCACTCATTCCCTTACTTTCTCACCCATTCTCTCACTTTTTCATTTTCTCACACCTTTGTTTCTGTGTAATCCTTCCATTCTCTTACTCTCTTAGTCTCTCTCTCTCTCTCTCTCTCTCTCTCTCTCTCTTTAACTTTCTCACATAGACCGTTTCGCACCTTATCCCTTTCTCTCACTTTCACATTTTCTCACAAAGTACTTAGCACGTTATTCTCTTCTATCATTCTCTCACTTTCTCACACCAGCTTTCTCACTCACTCACTTTCACACACCAGCTTTCTTACTCGCTCCTCTCTCACTTTCTCACACCAGCTTTCTTACTTGCTCCTCTCTCACTTTCTCACACCAGCTTTCTTACTCGCTCCTCTCTCACTTTCTCACACCAGCTTTCTCACTCACTCACTTTCTCACACCAGCTTTCTCACTCACTTTCTCACACCAGCTTTCTCACTCACTTTCTCACACCAGCTTTCTCACTCACTTTCTCACACCAGCTTTCTCACTCACTTTCTCACACCAGCTTTCTCACTCACTTTCTCACACCAGCTTTCTCACTCACTCACTTTCTCACAACCGCGGTTTACAATGTCATCCTCTTCTTTCATTCTCTCACTTTCACACATTCACCAGATGACTTTTGCTCTGCTTTTCTTTCATTCTCTTTCACACATTCACTCTTACTCACTTTTTTCACTTTCTCACATTCGTTAGAGAGAGAGAGAGAGAGAGAGAGAGAGAGAGAGAGAGGCAGGAGGAGCAATGAAGTCTTGATTAGCCGTCTTTGTGTTGGCCAAGACTGTCTGATTACCGTCTCTCTCTCTCTCTCTCTCTCTCTCTCTCTCTCCTTGCTTTTTAACGCATATTTTTATCTATTTCATTTTTGTTTACGTTGGTGGAGTGGTAGGTAGGTAGGCAGGGTGGCAAGTACGGTGCTAGGTAGGCAGGGTGGTAGGTAGGGATATACGTAGGTTAGTTGGCAGTGTGGTAGATTGGCAGGTAGGGTGGCAGGTTGGCAGACACGGTGGTTGACAGAGGTAGACCAAAGAGACAGAGGCAGGACGTAATATCTAAAGAATTGTAAATATAGAATGAAATGGATATAAATATGATTTTATATAATAGCCAGAAACATAATGCCATATTCGGCACTGAAACAAATATGAACTGTACTGGTGTGTGATGGGGTGTGTGCTGGACGGTGCATAGTGTTTGTTTAACCAGGCCATGGTGTGTGAGGACGCCAGCGTGATCTTCCCAAACCTCATCATGGAGTAGGTAGAGGGTTACCCTCATCTATACCTAACCTCCCTCCCCCTTTCGATTACCCTCATTTGTGCTTATCCTCTGTGGGGGTTAGACTAACCAGGGATCAGCCCCTCAAAGATTAGCCCCCTTGCTGGGTAGCCCCACCTGGGTACCACCCCTCAAGGGGTTACCCCCCAGGGATTACCTTCACCTGTCCTTAGCCCCCATCTGAGGGTTACCCTCACCTGTGGGTAATCCCCACCTGTGGGTAACCCCCACCTGAGGGTTACCCTCACCTGTGGGTAGCCCCCACCTGAGGGTTACCCTCACCTGTGGGTAATCCCCACCTGAGGGTTACCCTCACCTGTGGGTAACCCCCACCTGAGGGTTACCCTCTCCTGTGGGTAACCCTCACCTATGGGTAACCCCCACCTGGGGGTCAATCCCCCTAGAGAGGCTAACTGCTCCTAGTAAGATTCAACTTCACTTCCAGAACCATTCTCTTAAGAGTACTTTTACTCCAGTTTACAGAGCTATTTACGGTGAGTTACTACTTAAACACATATATATTGATATATAAACTTGGACTGTGTAGTACATGCAGGCTGACACAATATGCTGTCCAACACACCAACCCATCCACCTACTCACTGACTCAGCAGCAGCACAATCAGTCAAACCTTTGCACACACAAAGACACAGGCACAGCAAAGTTTATTTCGCACCAGGGCAAGCTGGCCACTATATTTATTTATACACAGGCGATGCTGACACTTTGGCCCTCCATGATACACCTAAAGCTATCACAGGCTAGGACTAAATATATTTATGTTCTATTATTATTATTATCAATATTATTGTCATTATTATTATTATTATTATTAAGGTACAGTTGGTGTTATAGCCAATAAAAGTTTGCATAGACTCAGTAAAAGGGAACTATTAATGCTGATTTACAATAAAGTTACTGAATACTCCTGTATATCAACATTACTAATTTTCTTTTACTAAGGCTGTGGAATTTTTTATTGGCTATAACACCAACTGCGCATTAATAATAATAATAATAAAACTGGAACATAACTATATTTAGTCCTAGCCTGTGCGTTTTCTGTGATAGGTTTAGGTGTATCCTGGAGGGCCAAAGTGTCAGCATCGCCTGTGTATAAATAAATATAGTGGCCAGCTTGCCCTGGTGGGAAATAAACTTTGCTGTGCCTGTGTCTTTGTGTGTGCAAAGGTTTGACTGATTGTGCTGCTGCTGAGACAGTGAGTAGGTGGATGGGTTGGTGTGTTGGACAGCATATTGTGTCAGCCTGCATGTACTACACAGTCCAAGTTTATATATCAATATATATGTGTTTAAGTAGTAACTCACCGTAAATAGCTCTGTAAACTGGAGTAAAAGTACTCTTAAGAGAATGGTTCTGGAAGTGAAGTTGAATCTTACTAGGAGCAGTTAGCCTCTCTAGGGGGATTGACCCCCAGGTGGGGGTTACCCATAGGTGAGGGTTACCCACAGGAGAAGGTAACCCTCAGGTGGGGGTTACCCACAGGTGAGGGTAACCCTCAGGTGGGGAGTAAGCACAGGTGAAGGTAATCCCCTGGGGGAAGGGGCAACCCCTGGGGAGCTATGCCTGATGAGGCTAACCCCACAGGGGGCTACACCCTGGTGACTAACCAGTAAATGGGTTATGCCCTAGTAAGACTAACCCCCATGGGGGCTATGCATAAATGAGGCTAACCCCCTATTTACTCCATGATGGTGTTGGGGATGAGCTCGCTGGCGTCCGCATCCACCCTGGTCAAGTTAAACAAAGATTCACTGTTATCTGGCACACACTGTGTTATCACATACACTTCAAATTAATTCTGTGCTGGATATCGAGTTAAGCTTCTGGTTATTCTTAAGTCTAATCATAAATATAGCCATTTTTATTTTACATAACTTGCAGTTCTTTATTAAGTCCTTCTATCTATCTACGTCTCTGTCAATTGTCGTGTCTGCCAACCAACCACCCTACATGCCAATTTACCACGCTCCCTACCAACCATCCTGCTTACTTACCTACCTACCACCCTGCCTACCTACCACCGTACTTACCACCCTGCCTACCTACAGACATGGGGTCAATTCATTTTAGTCAGTTCAATTCAATTCCAATTCAGAATTAAATCTGAATTAATTCCAATTCCATTCAATTCAATCATAAAATAAATCTTCAATTCTAAATCCATTCAATTCACCAGCCTCTCACATCCACTTCAACACTATGCCGTACGCCGCTGCCAGACTTCATCATGGTTTTACATTCAAGAAATATATATAATCTACTTACATTACGATGTGTTCACACAGAATGACTGTGATGGAAAGACATACGTGAAATAATAGGAACAAATTATTATCTTACTTTTAAAATGTTTTTACACAAAAATCACCAATACGCAACTTAAATCTTAAGGATAAAATGTACTATATTTCTCGCGTATTCTCCTCACATAAACGTGATGAGGTAGTGACATGATAAATATACCACGGAAACACAAAGTATATAACATGCGTATGAGACGTACTAGTGAATCTGGGAGTGTCTGTTCAGGAGGGTGATGAGGAGAGCTGCACCACCCCTTCTCTCCCCCTACCACTGCAGTTATACAGAAAATGGCAGTGTTTTCATTTATGGTATATATCAATGGCTGACTACTAAATACCGCTCCAGTGAAGGATGATGCCCATAACAGTATCTTCGTGTGACAAAAGTCGGCAATGTTTTGACGCGTTGACGTGTCATCGGTACGAACACGAATATTTTAAAGGCTGGTCGGCACGTCATCTGTACGGCAAAGTGTTACATATAAATATTTAGTTCAGTTATTCGGTTAAATATACTGTTTTAATTTCAGTTTCTCAGTTCAATGAAAATTAATATATCATTTGATTTCATTTCTTTGTGCTAGCAAACTATACATTTTTGTTTTTATTGGAATACAAGTTATTACAAAATAGTGAAGACGCATATTACAGTATAATATAACATTTCATATCGATTGATATAAAATCTTTTACATCAATTCCAGTTCAACTCAATTAATTTCATATTTCATATTTTCTCACTTCCAATTCATATATGATTTATCAATTCCAATTCTGTTCATAACTGGCCCCATGTTTGCATACCTACCTACCAATCTACAACCCTACCTATCAACCTACAACCCTACTTACCTACCAATCTACAACTCTACCTATCAACCTACAACCCTACTTACCTACCAATCTACAACCCTACCTATCAACCTACAACCCTACTTACCTACCAATCTACAACCCTACCTATCAACCTACAACCCTACTTACCTACCAATCTACAACTCCACCTATCAACCTACAACCCTACTTACCTACCAATCTACAACCCTACCTACCACCTTGCCTATCAATCTACAACCTTACCAACCTACAACCCTACTTACCTACCACCCTGCCTATCAACCTACAACCTTACCAACCTACAACCCTACACACCACCCAGCCTACCACTAACATTAGCTAGGCAGGACACAAAGACTTCATAACCAACCACACCTGAGCCGACCCCCGCCCCTCTCTTCTCCCTTTCCTTCCGACTCTCCCTTTCCTTCTTCCTTCTTCTCCCTCTCTCTGTTCCTCTACCTCTTTCTTCCTTCACTACTCCTTCCTACTTTCCTTCCACTTCTCTCTCTCAATAAATAAATTTAATAAAAAAATAAATACAAATACTGAATACAAGCGCCAATTAGCCTATTGCAACCACGTACTGCTTCACTGAAAGGCGTGTTATGTAGATGTCCTGAATACCTCGCCCACAGCTCTTCAGTATTGTACTTTCCCACCCCACCCCACCCCACCCTGGGCCTCGCTACACTCGCCAGGGGCCAAATGAACCTTCACAATAATTCCATTAAAAATGAATATATAAATAAACAAAAGTAAAATTGTCTAAACAGTCCACAACCTTTTCTTCCCCAGCACATGGCCCCTGTGGGGGTTTGCCTCACCAAGGTTTAATCCCCCTCAGCGGTTACCCTCACCAGGGCACAGCCCCCCAGGGATTACCTTCACCTGTGCTTAGCCCCCACCTGAGGGTTACCTTCACCTGTGCTTAGCCCCCACCTGAGGGTTACCTTCATCTGTGCTTAGCCCCCACCTGAGGGTTACCCTCACCTGTGGGTAACCCCCACCTGGGGGTCAATCCCCCTAGAGAGGCTGACTGCTCCTAGTAAGATTCAACTTCACTTCCAGAACCATTCTCTTAAGAGTACTTTTACTCCAGTTTACAGAGCTATTTACGGTGAGTTACTACTTAAACACATATATATTGATATATAAACTTGGACTGTGTAGTACATGCAGGCTGACACAATATGCTGTCCAACACACCAACCCATCCACCTACTCACTGTTCCAGCAGCAGCACAATCAGTCAAACCTTTGCACACACAAAGACACAGGCACAGCAAAGTTTATTTCCCACCAGGGCAAGCTGGCCACTATATTTATTTATACACAGGCGATGCTGACACTTTGGCTCTCCATGATAATCCTAAAGCTATCACAGAAAACGCACAGGCTAGGACTAAATATATTTATGTTTCATAATTATTATTATTATTATTATTACTATTATTATTTGTGTACTGTTAGTGTTATAAAAGTTTACACAGCCTCAGTAGAAGAGAAAAGGTAATGCTGATTTACATGAAAACTGTGCAACTGCATTGTAAATCACTATGACTAATTCTCTCTTACTGAGACTATGCGAACTTTTATTGCCTGTAACACCGACAGCGCGTTAATAATAAGAAGAATAAGAATAAGAATAGTCATAAGAATAACAATAACTATAGTGATAATAAAAATAATAATAATAATAATAATAATAATAATAATAACAACAAAGCCGAAATCAGTACAAATAAATAATAACCACCACCACCACCGCCACCACCACCACCGCCACCACCACCAACAACAGTAGTACTTGTAATAATAATAATAATAACTAGAACGTCGTAAAACTGGCAATAACAGTTTTGATAAAGAAAAACTTTCCACAGCCACTGCCTCCTAGAAGCCAAGCTATAAAGGGACCTTGAGGTCAGGGTCACTGATCTTGTGCATGTCAGCCTAGGTCATTACAGTCTATAAGGCCATCAAATTTGGTGGCTCTGGCTTTAATCCTTCAAGGAAAATTGTGACATCCAGAATATCCGATAATGTCCCAGTTATTGACCTCAGGCGATCTCAGAGAATAATCAACCCATAAGGCTATATTGTAGTAAACTATCAGCTGCCAGCTTCACTGCATAGCTCTCTTTTGACTCACTTCTCTGTGTGGTGGATACTATCGGGAGACACGGTTGACGGATGCCACCATATTTGGCCAAAAGAAACTGACAGCTGTCTAAGTTGACAAAGTTTGGAGACTCTACGCTAAATATCCTTTGAAATATCCCAATTTTAAAATAATAATAATAATAATAACAATAGTAGTAGTAGGAGTAATGACAATAATAATAATAAAAATAATAATAATAATAATAATAATAACAGTAATAATAATAATAATAATAATAATAATAACAATACTAATAATAATAATAATAATAATAATGATGATGACAAAAACAAGACTTCTCACAGGGCGGTGGACAGTTGTAATAATATCCAAATAAACCCACCAATGTAAAGGCAAAGGATGAGCATCAAGTCCACCCACAGATAAAAACTGTCTCACGCAATTCGGAAATCAAGGTCAAGAAAGCAATTTATTTATCGATCGATCTATCTTCTGTTTTTTATGTCCGTCTCTCTCTCTCTCTCTCTCTCTCTCTCTCTCTCTCTCTCTCTCTCTCGCCTTTCAATCAGCCGCTCCGTCTCCGTCTGAACTTTTCCCTCCTCTTTCTCTCTCTCTTTCTTTTCTCTTACTGTTTTTCCTTCTTTAATCTTTCCATACTTTCATTTTTTTCCTTTAAGTTTTCTTCCTTCCTCCCTTCCACTCCAAACATCTTTCCTTCCCTCCCTCATCATTCATTCATTCAATCATTTCTCCTTCCCTATCTTCTTTCCAGTCCCGCCCCTTCCCTTCCTTCCAGTTCCCCCTTCCTCCCTCCTTCCCTTCCTTCCAGTTCCCCCTCCTTCTCTCCTTCCAGTCCCCTTCACCCCTTCCTTCCAGTTTCTCCCTCTCTCCTTCCAGTTCCCCCTCCCTCTCTCCTTCCAGTCCACTTCCCCCCTTCCTTCCAGTTCCACCTCCCTCCCTCCCTTCCTCCCTCCTTCCCTTCCTTCCTTCCTTGCCCAGGATGTTAAGAATTCTGTGGGCTTCTCACGCCACGCCTCAGGCTGATGTGGCACTTCTCTCTCTCTCTCTCTCTCTCTCTCTCTCCATCTCTCTCTCTCTCTCTCACTTAACTCTCCTTGAGCATTCTACATTTTCATTCCCTCCCTCCCTCCTTCCCTCTCTCTCTCTCTCTCTCTCTCTCTCTCTCTCTCTCTCTCTCTCTGCTACCTATCCGCCTCCCTTCTTCCCTCCCAATTAAGGTAAGTAGGAGGAGGAGATGGAATTAGGCGTGTTGATAGGCAGACAGGAAGGCAGCTGGAGGGAGGGAGGGAGTGATGGAGGCAGGGAAGGAGAGGGAGTGCTTGGCTGGGATGGACGGATGGAGGGAGGGAGGAAGGGAAGCAAGGAGATGGGGAGGGAGGGAAGGTGGTAGGGATGGGAAAACAGATGGGAAAAAGGATAAAATATAACGTGATGGGTTTCAATACAATAAATACAAATAAGAAAGGTATCACTTGTGAGTACATGCATGACACTCCTAAGTATGCTTTGTACTATACGGAATAAGAGTATCTACTGTAAC
This sequence comes from Coenobita brevimanus, assembly GCF_032717465.1. NCBI lineage: Eukaryota > Metazoa > Arthropoda > Malacostraca > Decapoda > Coenobitidae > Coenobita > Coenobita brevimanus. The sequence continues at coordinate 2,397,031 of NC_136955.1, read as the reverse complement.
AAGAGGAGGCCATCTTCATAGCCCTGTGGCCAAACTACTGCGGCCATGCAACAGCTGACATCTCCAATCAACTCAAAATTTCAAAGTGAGCAACTCTGTATTTCATCTTTTAAAAATACAGTCGCTAAAATGCCTCTTTATAGCCGAAAACTGAAAATCGCCTCCTAGTCAGCTGATGCATCACCTGAAACAACAGCTGACATGCTAAAGGAACTCAAAATTTCAAGCTGAGCACCTTAGCGTTTTAGCTGTAAGAAAATCGCTCGGGGCTCACCAAGAAGAGATTACTCGAATTTTCATTGATAAAAATAAATCCTCCAGGTGTACCACTTATCAGTCTGCTTCGACGCAGGTAAAAACAGTCACGGTCTGGTTGTATTGTAACTTATATGAAAAGACTTACTGGATAAATAGGCAAGGCGACACATTCAAAACGAACTTGTTCCATATCGTAACTGCGTTCAAAGCTAAACACAACATGTGCTTTTTCAGAAATGGTCTGGTGTCTGGTCGTTTCGTGCCTGACTTTTTACACCACAGAAAATAACTGTAATGACCTAAAGTGAAAATATGAGAATGGTGCCTTCACGTACCCGACCCAGGCATATACACAATAATTTTTAAGGCCAATCAGCCCAGAGTGCTGATGATGATGATGATGATGATGGTGATGATGATGATGATGATGATGATGATGGTGATGATGATGATGATGATGGTGATGATGATGATGATGATGGTGATGATGATGATGATGATGATGATGATGATGATGATGGTGATGATGATGATGATGGTGATGATGATGATGATGATGATGATGGTGATGATGATGATGATGATGATGATGATGATGATGATGGTGATGATGATGATGATGATGATGACGACGACGATGATGATGGTGATGAACCTAGAATTTTATAGGTGAGGCCGTGGCACCAAGCGCAGACATGATGAACGAGAACAAACATCGAAAACAGGACCAAATTCAAGGTCGGTTAGTTTTACGACGAGAGTTTGGGGACCGGAGTCTGGGAAAGATGACAGTTCCAGAGTTGACCTGTACCAGAAAGACAAAGAATACTAATCACCTCGCGCAATAAGGCTAGATAAGAAGTGAGAATGTGTGGTTAGACGGGAGCTGGGTGCACTCTGTAGGCTAAAGGATGAAAGGCAAAAAGCAATGATACCATAGAGATATTTGCCATTTTACTGCAGATGTCTTCTAAGTGGAGGAAAAAGACAATGCTGTTATTCTACATCCTTTTCACAGCACTTCTTCGTGACTAGCATCATGTTTGTTAGTCTCTTGCTCACTCTTCAACATGGAGAGATGACAGTTTTAGGCCGGGTTGCTGTAAAAAGGGTATAGAAGAAGCAACAGAGGAGAGAGAATGCAACACAGCTCCGGGAGAGAGAGAGAGAGACAGAGAGAGAGTTGGAACATAAGAACATAAGAAGAGAGGATAACTGCAGTAGGCCGGTTGGCCCATGCTAGGCAGCTCCTAGAAGAGTAACTGAACTACTAGAATGAGATAAGGATAGCAAAGAAGAAGGCTCTCCCCCGTCCTCCAAACCCTCCAGCCGAAGCCGGCAGGAAAAAGTCAGAAAGAACACCTCGCCGTATAGAAAAACTGGCGTGGACATTTTACAAGAAAGTGTGAAAGGAGAATATTTCATATACTTATCTAGCCTATGCTTGAAACTCTCAATGGAAGAGGCAGCAACTACTTTACTAGCCAGCTTATTCCATTCGTCTACTACTCTATTACCAAACCAATTTCTACCGATTTCCTTACTGAAACGGATTTTTTCTAGTTTGAAACCATTATTTCTAGTTCTATCCTGTATGCTCACTTTAAGTACCTTGCTAATATCTCCCTTATTTATACCATTCATCCACTTAAACACCTCAATTAAGTCTCCCCTTACTCTACGCCTCTCTAGCGAATGCAGACTTAGTCTATTCAGTCTGTCTTCATATGACAGGTTCCGGACGTCATGTATCATTTTAGTCATTCTTCTCTGTACATTTTCTAACGAATTAATATCCATTCTATAGTAAGGACACCAGAATTGTACTGCGTAGTCTAAATGTGGCCTAACTAATGCTAGATAAAGTTTTAGTATTACTTTAGATGATCGATTGCTCACGCTTCTCGAAATAAATCCTAGGACCCTATTTGCTTTATTTCTCGCATTAATGCACTGTTGCCTTGGTTTAAGGTCGTTACTAATCATAACTCCTAGATCTCTCTCGCATTCCGATTTGCTAATTTCTTTGTTATCTAAGCTGTATTTAGTATCTCCAATGGTCTTGCCTACGTTAAGTACTTTACATTTTTCAACGTTAAATTCCATTTGCCAAGTTTTAGACCATTTGGACAATGTATCGAGGTCTTTTTTGTAAGTTATGGCAATCGTCAGTCGAGTTAATGATACGCCCTATTTTTTTGTATCGTCGGCAAATTTGCTGATGCTGCTATTGACTCCTAAGTCTAGATCATTTATATATATGATAAATAATAAGGGACCGAGTACTGAACCCTGTGGTACACCGCTAGTTACTAATCCCCAGTCCGACTTAGTTCCATTTATTAATACTCTCTGCTTTCGTCCTTTCAGCCAGGATTCTATCCATTTTAAGATATCGCCGTCTATACCGTGTGCTCGAACCTTTCTAACTAACCTTTCGTGTGGGACCCTATCAAAAGCTTTACTAAAGTCCAGATAAATAACATCGTAAGCTTTATCGCTATCTACTGCCTCATAGACCTCCGAGTAGAATGACAACAAATTTGTGAGGCAGGATCGTCCTTGCCTGAATCCGTGCTGACTTTCGTTTATAAGATTAAATTTTTCTAAGTGTTCTCTAATCTTATTTGCCAAAATTGACTCTAACATTTTTCCTACTATTGACGTTAGACTTATCGGACGATAATTCGACGCAGCTGATTTATCACCCTTTTGGAGGGAGTCTGTAAGAGGAAAGAGGCTGACTCCACCCTGTTTGGAAATGTTTTGGTGAGCCCCCCCCTTCCACACATACACACACACACACACACACACACACACACACACACACACACACACACACACACACACACAAGGGATCTGTGGAAAAGAGAACAGAGACAGATGAAAGAGTATGCCTAGGCAGGGTGTTTGCATGAAGCACTGTTCTTAAAAATTACCGTTGACCCCTTCCCTATCTATCTACCTCCCTACCTATTTCAATACCTATCTGCTTATTTACCTACTCACCTACCTGCTTGCATACCTGTCCCTCTCCCTACCTTTACTCAGAATTTCCTCCCTCCTCACCTACTTACCTACCTACCTATCATTCTCCCCACCTTCCTCTCTTGCTCTCTCCCTTCTTACCCACCCACTCACTCACCCACCTACATACCTTCCTACCAACCAACCCATCAATCATGCAACCTACCTACCAATCTACCTACCAACCAATCAATCTTCTCCCTACCTACCTGTCTCTCCCTCCCTCTCAGCCTACTTACCAATCAACCAACCAACTTACTACCAACCTCCCTTCCTCCAAACCTACTTACTGACAATCCACCTAACCAACTTCACCTACCTACTTGTCTACCTACCAACCTACCTGCCTACCTACCTACCTACCTGCCTGCCTGTCCCTCCCTCCCTCCATCCCAACTTACTTACCTACCATCTACCCAACTAACTTAACAACCAAATATCCTACCTACCTACCAACCTACCTACCTGCCTACCTACCTACCTGCCAGTCCCTCTCTCCCTCCATCCCAATTTACTTACCTACCATCTACCCAGATAACTTAACAACCAAATATCCTACCTACCTACCAACCTGCCTATCTACCTGCCATCCTACTTACCTACCTACCTACCTGCCTGTCCCTCCCTCCATCCCAACTTACTTACCGACAATCTACCCAACTAACTTAACAACCAAATATCCTACCTACCTACCTACATACCAACCTGCCTACCTACCTGCCTGCCTAGTGGTGCCGGGCCACAGTGAAAGAGACATCACTCTAATGAGCTCTTCAAATGGCTTGTTCTGCCACTGTCCAACCCATTCTCTCTCTCTCTCTCTCTCTCTCTCTCTCTCTCTCACACACACACACACACACACACACACACACACACAAACAAAAAAAAAACACCGTCCTCTCTTATACACACACACAAACACAAAACACCGTCCTCTCTCTCGCTTAAACACACAAAAAAACACCGTCCCCTCTCCTACAAACACACACACACACACACACACACACACACACACACACACACTACAAAAAAAAGGTCTGGATGGCAAGAAGAAAAACTATACGCGGTTCACCTCGACATAATCTTCATCAGTAACATAGAGGAGGATTTTGAGGTGAAACAGAAAGAACAATACAAGACTCTATCTATCTATCTATTGCCAGACGCCTCAATCCCGTTCGGGGTGGCCACAAACAAATCGCCTCCACGTCGCCCTGTCCCCCGCCATTTCACTGCCCTGCTCCCA
>NC_136955.1:2377500-2382500 GCF_032717465.1 Coenobita brevimanus | reverse complement strand
TCCCTCCTTCGCCCAATCTCTCCCTCTCTACCATTCCCTTCCTGCACCCCCCTCCACACTCTCTCTCTCTCTCCAACAACAATGGCATTTGTCTCGGCAGCGTGAGGAAAGAAGGGAAGAGCCAGTGGAGAGAGAGAGAGAGAGAGAGAGAGAGAGAGAGAGAGAGAGGGGGGGGGGCAGTAAGATGATGATGAAAGGGAGACAAGACGTGAAGAGAAGGAGGAGGAAGAGGGAGAGGATAAAGATATGCAAGAAGAAAGACGAACAATGAATAATAATAATAATAATAATAATAATAATAAGATTGTTATTATTGTTGTTATTATTATTATTATTATATTTCCCCTAAAATTCTCTTCCTTCCCCGTAACACCTTCTTCATTCTCCCCATCATCTCTCCTCCTCCTCCTCCCCCTCCCCTCCTCCTCCCTCTTTCACTCCCTCCCTAATTCCCGGACCTAAAAAGAAATTGGGGATTTTAGTCAGATTTGTGGCCGAGGGAGGGAGAGAAGAAAAGCGAGGGAAGGAGAGGAGTGGAGGGACGCAGGGAGAGAGAATGAGAAGGGAGGGGATGGCAGGGCGTGAGGAAGGAAGATGATGAAAAGGGAGGGAGGGAGGGAGGGATGAAAAAGAGGAAGGGAAAGGGATGGAGAGGGAGGAAGGACGGGAAGGATGGATGGATGGATGGATGGATGGATGGTTGGATGGATGGATGGAGGGGAGGCGAGGTAGGAAAGGAAGCAGGAAGGAATGAATAACGGAGAGTTAGGAAGGAGAGTAGGTGGAAGGAAGGAAGGGAAGGAGAGAGGGAGGAAGGAAGGAAGAGACGGAGAGAAGGTGGAAGGAAGGAAGGGAAGGACAGAGGGAGGAAGGAAGGAAGGGACGGAGAGAAGGTGGAAGGAAGGAAGGGGAGGAGAGAAGGAGGGAGGAAGGAAGGAAGGAAGGAAGGGAAGGAGAGAGGGAGGATGGTGGGAAGGAGAGAGGGCAGGAGGAAGAATGCGAAGGAGGGAGGGAGGGAGGATAGGAAGGAAAGAGAGAGGGTGGGAGGAAGGGAAGGGGGAAGGAAGGGTAGGAGAGAGAGAGTGGGAGGAAGGGAAGGAGGAAGAAAGGGGAGAGAGAGAAAGAGGGTGTAAGGAACGAGAGAAATGGGAGGGGCAGGCAGTGAAGAAGGGAGGGAGGCAGAGAGGAAGGTGATAAAAAGTGGAAGGAGGAAGGAAGGAAGGTGATGAGAAGAGGAAAGGAGGGAGGGAGGGAAGGTGGAAGATGGAGGGCAGGAGGGATGGAAGAAGATAAAAAGAAACAAGTATAAAAGAGTGTAAAGGAAGTGAAAATCAACAAACAAATTGGTCCTCTCGTGGCTACTTCTTAAAGGGTGGATTATAATGTGATGTAAGCAGCTAATCCATGAGTTAAAAGCAGGGACAGAAAGAGAGAAAGACAGGGGAGGAGAGGAGGTGAGAAATGAAAAGAGAGGGGAGGAGAGAGGAGAGAAGAGAAGTGAGGAGAGGGAACGTGAAGAGAGAATTTTGTATAACCTATGAATAATACAAGAACGCAACTCATGATTGACAATTGGAAGGGACAAAAATCTAAGCTAAAATAACCCAGCCCAACTCAACCCAACCCAAAACTATCCCACTCATCAGAACGTAACCACAGTCAACCATATAAAAACAATAATAATAACAATAATAATAATAATAATAATAGTAATAATAATAATAACAACGATGACAAATAAATGAATCCACTCCCTTATAAAATTTAACCCAACCCAATCCCTTATTCGACCCCCACCCCAAATCAACCTTCCCCCTCCGATTCACGGGAGGAAGTGGGCTATAGGAGCCTTATAACGTGCGACATAAAGCCTGCAAACAACCACTATCATAAACATTACCACAATCCATTCACACAAAGACACATCACCAACATTATACCTCCTACCAACATTACACCTACCACAACTACCAACATCACCACACCTACCAACATCACAGCTAACCTACCACTACTACCAACATTACTAGCTACCACACCTATCAACATTACAGCTACCACAACTACCAACATCACCACATCTACCAACATTACAGCTAACCTACCACTACTACCAACATTACTAGCTACCACACTTATCAACATTACAGCTACCACAACTACCAACATCACCACAACTACCAATATTACAGATAACCTACTACTTCTACCAACATCTCTACAGCTACCACAACTACCAACACTGCTATACATACATACACACTCACATCACCAACATTATACTTCCTACCACAACTACCATTACAGCTACCACTACTACCAACATTACGACTGCTACCAAAACTACCAACATCGTCACAGTCTCTTCACACACACACACACACACACACACACACACACACACACACACACACACACACACACACACACATTTTACCTACTACCACAACAACCAACATTACCACACCAACCATCTTACCTGCTACCACAACTACCAACATTAAGACTACAGCTACCACAACTACCAGCATCATTCTTATTACCAACATTACCACAACTACCAACATCGACCAACAAAGCCACCTAACCAAACACATCAAGGAAACTACCACAATTACAAACATTACCACAATCCCAACACGCAAACACCAACAACACTACTTCCAACCACAACTACCACCATCACAACTACTACCACTACTTCCTACCACAACTACCACCATCACAACTACTACCACTACTTCCTACCACAACTACCACCATCACAACTACTACCACTACCTCAAACACTACCACAACAAATACTACTACTACTACTACCACATTTACCACCACCACCACCACCACCACTATCATCACAACTACAACTACTACCACTATCATTACATCTACCACTACTACCACAATCACCACAACTACCACCATTACTACCTGAAGCACGAACATCCACCACCACCACTACCACAACTACAAACACTACCACTACCACCACAACTACAACCATCGCCACAACCACCAACCACTCTCTCTCGAACTAACTCTAATCTAATTTACAAGGGGTAGGTTAAACTCGCTCTCTCTCTCTCTCTCTCTCTCTCCTACAATCACCCCTGTCTTTCACACCCACTCCACATTTTACCTCTCTCTCTCTCTCTCTCTCTCCTACAATCACCCCTGTCTTTCACACCCACTCCACATTTTACTTCTCTCTCTCTCTCTCTCTCTCTCAATGAGCTACAAGCATCTCAAAATTAACATATGTTGGTTCCTTTATTCAATTTTTCCTGAAGAGAACTTTTTGCAGATTCTAGCCTTTGGTTTCTTCTTTCTTGCACACACACACACACACACTCCTCTCCTCTCTCTCTCTACAGTATCAATCTATCATCACCCCGACTCTCCCTCCGTTTTCTATCTCCTCTCAATGACAGGCATAACTCGCTTATTTCCTATCATCCACACCAATAAGAGAAATGGAAACGTAATATTGCTTTGTCCCCAGTTTCTATCCTAGCAGTGACGTGCCAAAATTCAATAAACATACAAATCTGTCACAAAAAAATAAACGAAAACTTCCATTCTTCTTTATGTCATTTTTTTTCTTCCTCTTCTTTCCTTCCTTATCTCTTGTCGTCACACACTTGTCAGTTCCCCATACCTTCCTCTCCCCTACATCTCCCTTCTCCCTCTTTCCTCCCTCTTCTCCCTCCTTCCTCTCGCTTCTTCCCTCCTTCCTCCCTCCTTTTTTTTTTTTTTTTTTGCGTTCACCCTTTTCTCGACTTCCTCTCCCTTTTCTCTCCTTCTTTTCCCCTTCCTCTATTTCCTCCCTTCATCTCCTCCCTCTCCTTCTTGCTCCCTTACTTTCCTTTTTCCCCTCTTTCCATTTTACTCTCCCTTTCTGTTTCATTCTCCACACTGCTTTCATTTTGATTTTATCCTCTCTCTCTCTCTCTCTCTCTCTCGGGAAAAAATCAGTCCATTCTCTCCATTACCTGAACCTGTCTTTCTCACACGCACTTCTTTAACTCATTCCCTTTCTCTCCTCTCAATTATTCCTGTTTCTATCTATCCTTTCTTTATTTTCTCATTCCCTTTACAAACTGCTCCTTTCACTCACAATACATTCACTCATACCCCCCTCTCTCTCTCTCTCTCTCTCTCACACACACACACACACACACACACACACTTCCTCTCCCAACAGGCATTATCATCTCTCACTCACCCTCTCATTCTGACTTAAGACACATTAACATACCTCTCTCCTACTCCTCCCTCCCTGTTCATCTCCAATTCTCAAACTCTTACATTTCTCCAGCATCTCCTCTCCCTTATAATCATCTCCTCCCTCTCTCCCTTCTTTATCTTCTTCCTTGAACACATAACCTCCCTCCCACCTTCCCACCCTGACTCTCCTTTTCTCTCCCTTCCTCTGACCCTCACATATCCACTTCCAAACTCCCCCCCCCTCCTTCTCTCTCTCTGTCTTCTGCTCCTCTCCCAACGTGCATTATACCTTTATCCTCTCTCTCTCTCTCTCTCTCTCTCTCTCCCTCTCTCTCTCTCTCAAATCACATTCTCTCTTTCTCACTTTTACACATTAACCTCCCCCCTCTCTTCCAACGCACATTACCTTCCTCTCACAATCTCACATATTCTCTCTCTCTCTCTCTCTCTCTCTCTCTCTCTCACACACACACACACACACACACACATCTTCCCACTCCCACACATCAATATACCATTCTTCCCTCCCTCCCTAACCCCTTCCCTCCTCTCTCTCAATCTTCTTCCACTCACAATATCCCTATCCCCCCTCCTCTCTCTCTCTCTCTCTACCTACTCCCACTCTTCTCCCAGCACACATTATCCCTATCCCTCTCACACCAACACCCTCCCCCCCCTCTCTCTCTCTCTCACATTATCTCACCCTCTCTCACTCTCACTCAGGGCCTCGCGACTATTTGGCCAGCAGTAACTCCGGTGATAGCACGTGTCTG